>NC_059102.1:137872445-138174476 GCF_020740685.1 Jaculus jaculus
TCATGATCTGTAAAAATATACAAAATGAGTGGGTAGAATATCTCCCTAGCATGCATGAAGCCCTGGGATTGATACCCAGTACTATATAAACCAGCATAGTTGTAAATGCCTTTAATTTCAGCACTTTGATGTGGGGAGATAGTAGTGTTAGAAGTTCAAGGTCATCTTCAACTACATAGTGAGCTTGAGGCTTGCATGAGATACCTAAGACTTTGTTTCAAAAAGAAAAAGAAAAGAAAAAATTAGAAAGGGAGGAAGTATAACCTAACAAAAACAAATGTGATTTTTTTTTTTGATTTGAGTATTTATAAACAGATACATTGGCAAACCACCATGATCATTTGTTTATAGACTGTTAGGGCTGCTTTTGTTCCACATTGACAGACTTAAGTAGCTGTTACAGTGTCTAGCCTCAAAGACCAACACAGTCATTCTTTGGCACTTTACAGCAAAAGTTTCCTATCCATTTATAGATGCTCTTGCTTCTGATTCTTTGCTCGGCATCCCACTTCTAAGATTCACCCATGACTGGGTGTGTTGATGGTTTGCAGCTGGCCATGTTTGATGTCTTCAGCCAGATGTTCTGTCTTCCTCTTCTGAGCACACAGGCAGCAATGGTGGATGTTGTACATTTTCCCTGCTGCTGTCTGTCTGCCCATGGAATGCATTCCTGATCAATCACGGTCTGTTTTCCTGCTGGGCCTGGGCTTGAGCTCAGAATTTGTCTCATCTCAGAGCTCTAGGCAGCTGCTACTAAGGGACTGGAGTTGGGGGTATATGGAAACCCACTTTTCATGTGTAGCCTGTAGGCATTATAGTGCATGTCAATGATGCAGAGAACAAAGGCATCACACACACCTGGGTTTTAGTTAAGGGTGCTGCTTACCACCTCAATGCATGTGAGCACTTACAGCGCCCTGCTAAGCCTCGTTTCCTCTCTGGAATCAATACAGATAATGAAAACTATTTCTTTTTTTTCCCTGTTTTTTAGCACTAAAAGATGGACATAAAATGCCTTGATTGGGAAATGAGTCAGTGGGTTTGTTGTGCAAGCATAAGTACCTGAGAGGGCTTGAATTTGACCCTAGCACCCACATAAAAAGCTGTACATGACCATGTGTGCCTGTAATACCAGTTCTATGGGTGGTGCCATGGAGTGGGAAACAGGAGGATTACTGAGGATCCCTTGTCAGCAATCCTGGCTGAAAATAGCAGCTCCAGTATTAGAGAAAGACTCTGTCTCAAGGAAACAAGATGAGGAGAATATTCAGTACTCCTTTTGGCTTCTACAAGTGTGTGCACAGGGTGCATGTGTATCTGCACTCTATATATACACACCACTCATACTATACACACATGCAAAAAATGCCTGGTTATGCTCTGGAAACATAGTAGGTACGAAATGAACGTCTCTGCACACCAGGCATGTTCTGTTTTCAAAACCCAGTGTTCATTCTGATTATTGAACTCAGAGTCCTGCCTACCCTCCTCTAACCTCCTCAGTCATCATCCAGTCATGTCCAGTGCACACCTGCCATCATTACCCAGCTTCACGTGCCATCTTCTCTTGCCTGGATCCATGCCAACTAGTCATCCTTCATAAACTCTTTCCCTTTCAAGCTGCCCACGACAGGCAATCAATACAGTTATGTTACTGCCCTACAGATACTCCCCCTATAGCACATTATAGTGAGGATAACGACCATGCATGAAGGGTCTATATGATATACTCCTGCCTTTCTACCTTTATGTTTTGCCATTCTTCTTTGTTTATGACACTCTATCCATACTGACCTTGACCTTGGTTCTTCCCAACAACCACATATCCCCTCTCTGGATCACTTATACATTTTCTTCCCTTTGAATAAAGCATTTCACTTTGTTAGTATTTAAAATACTTTATTGAAATGTATTTCACATATGATAAAACTTATTCTTTTAAAGGCAGTGCACAATTCTGTGGGTGTGAATAGAATCATAAATGTGTGCAACTTTCCCCAGTACATAATTTTAGGACATTTTATTACCTCAAAAGAAATTCTAGTCACTCCTCTTTTCCTGCTCCCACAGCACCAATCTACTTTCTGTCTCTGGTTTTGCCTGTCCTGGATATTTCATCTAAATAAACTTATGCAATATATGATGTATGTGATCCACTTCTTTCACTTTGAAAAATCTCCATACTTCATGCATGGTTAGCATGGAACTTTTACATTATTGATTATATTTCATTTTATGGAAGGACCAAGCATCCATTCATGTACCACTGGTGGACATTGTATTACTTACATCTTCATTTGGTGGCTATGAATGATGCCCCCTTGAACCTTTGTGTACATGTTTTGCTTTTATTTTCTCAGGGTATCTACCTAGAAGTAGAATTTCTCAACTTCTTGAGGAACAGGAAAAAATATTTTTCTTTGTTCAAAGCAACTATATAATTTTAACTTTATATCATAGAAAACATGAATTGGGGATGGAGAAATGGCTTAGTGTTTAAACACTTGCCTGTGAAGCCTAAGGACCCTGGTTCACAGTTTGATACCCCAGGACCCACATTAGCCAGATGCACAAGGGGGCACAGGTGTCTGGAGTTCATTTGCAGTGGGTGGAAGCCCTGGTGCACCCATTCTCTCTTTCTCTTTCTCTCTCTCTTTCTCTTTCTCTCTCTGTGTCTATTGCTCTCAAATAAATATATAAAAATAAACCAAAAAAAATTTAAAAGCAAACATGAATTGTTTCTTCAGCACTATTTTCTTTGTTACAGACACTCTAGTGGGATTAATTGGTATCTCATTTGCCTGAATTTTTTGTTTTCTTCCTTGCAGTGCTGGGGATTAAACCCAGTGCTCATGCATGTGCAGTAGGTCAGCTCTTGGCAAGGGAAAGGGATCTGTTGTATTCAAAAGCACTTACTCTATTGGAGCTTCAATATACAATAGCAAAGTTCCTATCCATTATGAGCTCAAAGCTGAGAATGCAAGTCACATCTAACCTTACACAAGTAAATACATAACTCAAAAACCACAGCTAGTACTCCTGAGAAAAGAGACACAGAGTGTGAAGGAACAGGGAAATCATTCAGTGGTGGGGAGGAGGGGCTGCATGGGAGTCTTCTTTGAGGTAGAGAATCTAAAGGCTGAGTAACAAAGAATTCTGCACATACTACCAGTCTGTTTTAGTTCTTCATCTTGTCTTCTGGCCTTTATTCTGGCTCCTTCTTATCCATCTCCTAAATAACTATGATATTTTTTATAAAATACTGCTTCTCTCTATCTACAAATCATGTCATTCCTACTGTTTCACTCTGAAAACACCCATAGCTATCTGTTTGTTATATTCTGAATAAAGGACACATAATTTATCCATTTCAATGGAAGTGTCTCATGTACACTGGCCTCTATCATCAGGTGATGCTATAATATGGCTCCTGATAAAATGTACAGAAGATGTAACAATTAAATAGCTGCCATTCTTGCTCTCTTGTTTTTGAATGTGTGCCTTGTTTTAGGCTATCTGGCACATATTCTACTATTCCTTATGAGCTACAACTCCTAGAGGACAGGAAAGTATCTTATCCATCTTTGAATACCCTGCTATGCCTCACAAGTGCCTGGTTTGAAACTACTGTCAGTAAATGTTTGTTCACTTGAATTAAATTTTATTATTCCTCCCTAGAGAAACATTTACATGCTAACTGAGGCCTTCAAAGGCTTAACTGGAAGGATTAATGGTGAAATTCTAGGCTTTTAAAGCAGGCTGTTTGGGGAGATGTTTTCAGAGCCAGCCAATCACCACCAGCCCACCTTTTCAAGGCTGTCTCATGTAAATAAACTTGCATCTGGTTTTTGCCCTGCCTGTGGGCAACCGTTTTTTCTGTCTCCTTACCTGCTGCAGATGGCCAGGTCCCCTTAATCCTCCAGGCAGTATCTTGTCTCAACACCCCCCATGCTTTGCTGACCCCTCACTTCAGACTCCAATGACGGAGAGTATGTTTGGCTTTGTTTTTATTGACATCATTTTGACACTTTTAACTAGAAAGAACAGAAAAGACATTCAGAGAATTTGAATTAAGTGTGGTAAATATTTTCAATTTCTCAAATGTTCACAGTGAAGCAGGTAAGTGAAGAACAGAGCAGAAATTTGAACTCTCAATTGTAGGCATACACAATTTAGCTGTCTCCTAGATTTTCCCAAGATAGTCATTCCTTTTAGAAAAAAAAGAGAGAGAGAGAGAGAGAGAGAGAGAGAGAAAGAAAAAGAATGAGGAATGAGTGCTACTTGGAAAGAAGAAAGGAAATTATTATCAGTCATTCATAACAACCCAATAGATACATGTTGGCTCCACACTATACATAACATAGAAATCAAAAGCTCAATGAGAAAAACATGCCTGGGCCAGGGTCACATCCAGGGGCAAAGGCCCAGCTCCTGACCACTACAGCACACTGCCCCACAAAAGAGTCTAATAACATTTAATATTTTCCTGATGTTCAGTTCATACTTGCCTTGATAGCATGGATATAGCCAAAAGTCTAGACCTTGAAGATGGTGGAAACAGGATTGGGCTACCAGAGCCTTGGGTGTATTTTCTGAATGTGTCATGTTATCATGGATAGCTCCCTCTTGTCATTTGTTACTCTGAGCCATGAATGATTCAACCCTCCTGCCAAAACTCTTGCTGTTCTTAAAATAGAAATAGATTTTATTGTTTCATTTAAGCTGGGATCACAAGAAACCACTACCCAGCCCAGGAGAAAAGTAATTTTTCTTGTAAAAATATAAAATAAGTAAAATCACATGGAATAAAGTGACAGCCAGGTATGGTGGTGCATGCCTTTAGCCCAGCACTTGGGAGGAAGTAGTAAGCGATCACCATGAGTTCGAAGCCACTTTGAGAGTACATAGTGAAGTCCAGGTCAGTCTGAACTAGTGTGAGAGCCCACCTCGAAAAAAGTGACACTCTCACTTCCCAACTTAGAGATGATCACAGTTACTATTTGTGACTCTCTTCTGCTAACATATATCTGTATGTATGTGTAAACTCAAAGGCATCTGTCTTCTCCCTCAGATACAGGATCTTTATTATTCTTAAACTTTCATTGGCATATTTTTTGATTGAAAAATGATTGGAAACCTCTTAACATCATAACATTTAGATCTATCTCATTACTTTTAATGGCTTTATTCTGTTACATTGATTACTACAATTTGTGTCCAATTGACATTCTCAATTATGTACATTTATGTTATTTCCTAATTTTTATTGTTAAAAATACCCTTTAGTGTGCTTCTATATTTATCATCTAATCTACACACATATATCCACATATGTATAAATTCTGCTGCCAAGCATATTTGTGATTACAAGCCAAGAGGTAGTATTACTAGGTCAGAAAATGGACATTTTCACTTTGTATAGTTATTGCTCTCCAAAAAGCTGTAGCGATTTATACTCAAAGTCAAGATAGAATTTCAGATGCAGTGAAAAAGGGATAGGGAGATTTGTGGGTAAGGAACACTGCCTATCACTCTTCAAACTATAGTACTGCCCATCACGCTTCAAACCATTCTCTGTAAGCCATTAGCAATTCTGTTTACAGGTGATACAGGTCCTGCCCCAAGTGCCTTCTGCGCCTGGTTTCCTGCAGTTGAGTGCTTACATGGCTTCTAAACCAGAGTTTTAGAAAAGGTTTTCCCAGAATGGGAGGTGGCTTGATTAACCTCCTGCCCTGCTCAGAGCCCTGGGTTTCCTGAAAAGTTCTCAGTGGATTGTCAAGGTCTGGCAAACAGATGACTAATAGGGGCTATGGCATCTGGCCTTGCTCGGATACCAGCCAAGTCCTGAGGAGTTCAAAAGACCTCGCAGCTCCCTTGCCCATTCTTAGCAGAGGCTCACCACTGAACTCCCTGAATAATGCATTGTGTTTGCACTCTCCACCTGATGGATGGCTGCATTCCCCTTCCTCTGCCTGCTTTCGCTCCTTTGTCTGCCTCTTGTCTTTGTGCCTGCAGCTCAGCCATCAGCACAACAAGGGGAAGGACTGGTTGGTTTCTGAAAGATGACTTGCATAACTATAGGTCTTTTTTTCAGACAAACCCCAGATACCTTTTCTTCTTGGCAAATCAGAAAAAAATTGCAGCATTTATTGAGCTCCAACTATGTGCCAGAGGGCCATGTTTTGTACCATCTAGACTTCATCCCCTTCTCTTTCCTAAGAAGACACCAAAGCTCCACTTTCACATATAGAAAGTGACATAATGTGTACATGGTCAGAGCTAGAGCCAGAAGATCTGGTACTTGAACCTTATCTAGCCCAGCCCCTAACCCCACACTTGTCCAGTAAGGAGAAATTTTACCTTTAGTTAGATTATCATCATTCAGCATTTCATATACATATATAAATGTGTGTGTATATATATATATATATATATGACATATATATGTATATACTTACATACATATATGTAATATATATACATATATATGTATGTATGTGTGTGTGTGTATATATATATATATATATATATCCCTTCTTTTATTTCTTTCTTTTCTCTTTTCTTTTTGTATGTACAAAGATACAAAGTGGCAGATCATCTTCCATCAACCCTGTTTTGAAAATGTCCCTAGTGATGAGTCCTTTTGTCCTGGCTGTTCTTAAGTGTGATAAATGGTTTATCTGTGTATGATTTTTCTTAGAAGCCATATGCTGTGATAGTGGAGGATGGACTTTGATGTTACACAAGTTTAAGTTCAGATTCTCACTTTGCCATTTAGACACCTGTCCCAAAATACTCAACTATCGTATCTCTGTCAATTTGAGTATCCTATTAAGGAAAATATGATTGTTAGTTATAATTTATACTACAATGTCTAACTCCCATCCCTTTTAGGCTTACTGTCTTCCTGAACATCTCTACAGTTCAATCCATGAATTTGTGATTATTCTATGAAACATAGGGACTTAGCAGATGTGACTATGCAAAGGCTATTGTGACAGACTGTCTTATGTTGTCCAGGTACCACAATTGTAGCAGTTACATCCTCATTGCTGTGACAAATGACCTGACCAGGAACAGCTTATGGGAGGAAAGGATTTATTTCAGGCTCACAATTTTGAGGGAAAGCTTTGTCATAGGAGAGAAAAGCATCGCAAGGGCAGGTAGCTGGCTCACCTCTTCATTACATCAGTGGCAGGAAAAGAGCACTGAGAGCAAGTGAGCTTCCAACCTCCAGTGGGCTAGAATGAAGATTCACACCCTGCTCCCCAGGTCATACCTCCTCTAACAGGGCTCCACATGCTGGGACCTAAGCAGTAAGCTTAAACAAAAATACCTGAGGCTATAGGGGACATTTACATTCATACCGCCTCAGCAGTTGTAGTTACCAGAGTCCTTACAAGAGCCAGATGATGGTTTTACTAGAATGAAAATATGTATACAGAGAGCTCTGAAGGTAGAGTTGGATATTGCTTGAGGAAGAAGGCAGTAACCACAGGATGCATGCCCACAGCTGCATGGAAATGGATGCTACCCTATGCAGAAATACCTTGATTTGGCCCATTGAATTGATTTTAGACTTATGATTGCCACATCTACAAAATGATAACTGTACATCATTTTATGCAATGAAGTTTGTGGTAATTTGTTATAATGGCAATAAGAAATTAAGACAAACAGTGACTTAATCATGGGCTCCCTAAAATCTGTTGAATTGAGCTTTAAAGTCTTGCTTCTCTAAAACAGTCCATGTATGACCATTTTCCTCCTTCAACCTCCATTTCATGATGTGCAATATAGGGCTAATGATAAGTCTTTAATAAAATGTATTAAGAGTATATGAATTCATGTGTTAAACAAAATGTTTTACATAAAATAAAAGTTTAGTCTTAAAATTTATTAGTTTCTTTGACCTATGGCTGTGAATCTGTTGTGCAGACATAGTTTGTAGAAGGCTTTGGTGAGCTTGTGTAGTTAAATGGGAAAAAATAGTTACTATGACTTTCCATGCTAGAGAATCACACACAAGTGCCAGCAGTGATATTTGCTTGCTCTGAACCTTAGACATCATGTATGTATGTATATATATATATATATATATATATATATATATATATATATATATATATATATATATATTCCAAAGGATGATAATCCTCCAAGTCTAAATTCAAGTATATTAAATAATAAAGGAAGACACTGATCAAACATGGCTGCAGACATCCCCACCTCCAGACCGAGTGCTAGAGGTCAGGGCAGGGAATTCACCTTGTTCATCTTTATGATCTATCCCAAAACATGCCACATAGTTCTACATGGTACTGTTCATTGTATCAGTGATCCATATCAGAAGGGAGTTGGGTCTGGTAGTATTGGAATGAATTGTAAACCTCAAAGGGTAATCTAGGTAAGGATCTTGGATTAAGGTACTCCAAAGGAGGAAGGGATTGATCCCAAAGATAGTCTACTGGAGTGGCCAATTAAGGACAACAGGACCGACTGAGGCTAGATAGAACCTGACATAAGAATCTTCTATTTTGGGAAGATGGTATTTACAGTATCTACATCATCAGTTGACTACTCTTTTTTCCCCCTGCCCATGGTTCTTCTTTACCTGTATGTAGTAGGTATTCACAGTGAGAAAAGAAAATGAGACTTTGTTTATACCTTCTATTAACAGCTGGCTTCATATCACAACTTTGTTCAATCAGGAATAATCCTTAGTCCAGTCCTATTCAAGCATTCCCATTTAGCCAGGAAGGTTGATAAAACAACACACTTTTAAAAATTGATTTTTTGTTAGTTATGTATATACTCAGTGTGTAAACAGTACATGTTGGTACCATTATTACTCTCATCCCTGTTGCCTATCTCTGAAGGGACCCTCCTTGTTAGGGATGCCAGTTATCCCAATGTGGATTGTGGGTTCTGCATTGTGGAGGAAGCCATCAGTTATGGGGAAAAGGCAATGTCTCTGTGCCTAATACCTCAACTTGTAGCTCTAACAATCTTTCCACCCCTTCTCCCACAAATTTTCCTGAGCCATGTTGGGTTATTTTCAGGTCTACTTCCATGATGAGGACTTGGGAACCTCTGTGTCTCTGGTTCTCTGGTTTTGTAGGAGTTGAGTGTTCTCTGTGTTTACCTCCTTCACCCTTGTGCTGGTACCAGGTTCACCAAGAAAGCAGCTCTCTTCTCATTTCTCCCATTACTCTGTGGTTTCAGCTGGGGTCCTGTTGAGGTGTAATGGGCTGATTCTCTCCTCAGTTTCTACATCCATCTGAAAAAGAAAAGCAGATTCTCCAATGGAGAAGGAAATCATCAGTAGATAAGTGAAATAACCATTATTAGTTAGGAGATAATTTAATAGGTGTAGGTCCTCTTGTAGCCCAAGACAATTGAGAGGTTGATATAGAATAGCGAACTCATTTTTTAGATATGACTCTGACTAGTTTCCCAGTTACAGTTATGGGTTCCATTCCACTGACTAGGTATGTTAGCCATTCCAAGAGCAGTTGGTTATACAACATGGCTGTGTGCCACTCTTTCACCTAGGTGAGCATCCTGTCAGGTTGTTTGCTGCTGAGTAGCTTAGACCTCAACTTGCTTGGACAGATATGGTCATTTTCCCTGGTAGCTCAGGAATCACCTTCTGGCACTAGGGACTGACTCTCTTCCAATTTCCAGGCAGGTCTCTGGGTTTTTTGAACTCTACCAGGTACAGGGGTATCTTTTGTATTTGAATTCTTCTCCACCATTATTCTTTCCTTATTTCCTTTGAGTTAATTTTCTGATCATGTGTCTATACAGTCTCTCATGTCCACTTGAATTAATTTTATAAGAAATATTCTTAAGTTAATAGGGTCCATATTTGGCTTTATTGTTTTTACAAGACAAGTCTGATAAAGTCTCATAATTTCTTTGTATTCCTGGCTGTGTCCAAAATGTAAATGCTAATTGAAGAAGAGCAAGAAAAGAATGGCCATACATGGATCCTGCCAGCATGACATAGAGGCTTCAATAGAATCTAGTTTGGGTGATGATTCATGAGTATCCTTCAATGACTTGCTTTCCCATCCTGAGACCTGCTTCTTGGCTTGGGAAATGGGAAGCGTAAGTGGGCGATTGAATTGTAGACTGCTGAAAATGCCTGTCACACACCTGTTCAAGTACTTGCTTCTATCTTAGTTCTTAAAGCTGTTTCATGTATTTTTCTTTTCTGTCTGAAAGATCAATATGACATTTGAGGCTTTAAAAAATTTAAGTGTATGTTCTGCCACTTTTCTTCTGTGACTTTTCAGAAATAATTTTAAGTGCTTCAGTAAGTATATTAGCTCTAGCCTGGAACACCTTAGGATGCATACTGTCCAACCCGCTGATTTGTGTTTTCCCCAATCACTAAGTATTCCCTTAACTGCTTTCTGTCATCGCTGCTTCTGTGATATCTTAATTACTTCCTAATTGTCCACATTTTTTCTCTGCATGTTTTTTTTTCTTTTTCTGGCAAAAGACAGATTATCAAAGATGAGTTCAGAATCTTTGCCACCTTAGAGTCATCATTAATTTCCTTCCTCCCTCATTATGAAAGCATGAATACATTCCAGTTTGCTATGTGATTTCCCACCTGAATTCTTTCTTAAAACTCGTGACACTCTAGGCATCTCTGTAAATCGCATTTCCCTTCAAATGGAGGCATTTTGAAGGGATGCTCCTCACACCATAAGACAGTTCCTTGGCCTAAATCCCTCTGTTTGACCTGTCTTTCAGTGCAGTAGGTAGTAGCTGCTTGATATTTCTTATACACAAGTCATGTAGACTGTCAGAGTATCAGAATGAAGATTCCTACCCTTGGTTTTGGCATCTCACATAGATTAAAACTGCAAAATTGGATGTTAAAGATACCACTAGTAGCCCAGGAAATACAAACAAAGCAAGCTTCTAGCTTGAGAAGCTTGAGCAGGTGTTTTTCACAAAAGTGCGATAAAAATAATATTTTAGCCAGTTTCTTTCTAACCTACAATTAATGAATATATGAATGGTACAGATTTATGAATTGAAAATTGAATGATTACTATTAACCTTTCATAATAAACTTAAGTCAATTTTATATTTACCTATGTATTTATTTATGAAACAGAATGAAAGTGGGAGAGAGAGAGAGAGAGAGAGAGAGAGAGGGAGAGAGAGAGAGAGAGAGAGAGAGAAAATAGGCATGCCAGGACCTGTAACCATTACAAACAAACTCCAGATGCATGCACCACCTTGTGCATCTGGCTTTACATGGGTACTGGGGAATCCAACCTGGGTCTTTTGGCTTTGCTAGCAAGTGCCTTAACTGCTAAGCAATCTCTCCAGCCCTAAGTCAATTTTAAATGCTTACCTTGTCTTTAGCTTAATGATTGTGAACATTCTTCTGATAACCATTAAAATAATGATATCAGTGAAAGCAACAAAACATGTATACTCCCTTTACTCATGTGCACATTTAGTTGGAAAATTAGGGGAATTATCCATTCTAATGTAGAAAATGTAGAAATTAGGAAATTTAGTTTCAGATGAGTTGGACATTACTTCAAAGGAGATGCTACAACTAATATGTTTTGTGAGAATCATTTGGAGACATTATTGTTCCAAATTCAACTTTTTGCTTGACACCTTTTGCCTTCAAATGTGCTTACAAACAAGAACTTTGGGCTAGGGTGAGGGTGATGGTTCAGTGACTAAAGACACTTGTTCCTCAATCCTGTTCACTGGAGTTCAGATCACCAGTACTCATATAAAGCTGGATATGCAGTGTTGCAAAAGTCCACAGTCCCAAGATGCCTAAAGAGTTGGAGTCAGGAGGACTCCAGTGCTTACAGACCAGGTAGTCTGGCCTTCCAAGGGGCAAACAACAACAAAAACTGTTTCAAGCAAGGAGGAAGGGTAGGTCCAACACCCTGAGGGTGTTCTCTGACAACCACATGCCTGCACACACACACACTGCTATGGAAAACAACAAGAACCTGCTTGCTGAGTTTGTGCAAGACTCTTCCATGTAGCCAACTCTACTAGGGATTAATAGAGAAGTGTTAAATTGGGAAACCAGAGGATTTGGAGAACAGATTAGCCAGAACAAACTTTCAAAAAGTGTCCTATCTGTGAAAACTATATAAAATTAAATAAGTATCAGTTACTACCTGTATTTATCAGATATTATGAAGCGTACTTTGTGATCTCATATAATTATTGCAGTCCTCTGATTTAGGTACTGGCCTTTCTAATTTATAGATAATATAACTGTTGCTCAATAAGATGGAGTGAGTTACCTAATTGTACATTGCTAATAAGTGGTAATGTTGGCATAGTGATCCTTAAAATCCACAATTCTCATGTATACTATGCAAACAGCATTCAACTCCCAAATGCCTATGTGAAGGCACCCTAGGTTTGAAAATCTGCCCATTGCCTAAGTAGCTTTGGTAAGACTTCATAGCTAGGATTGATGTTTGGCTCATAAATGAATCAAATTCTGGGGGAAGACTTAAGGAGGCACTGAATACCCGAGGGAATCTGAAAGAGAAGCTCTGAGAGCAAAACTAACCCAGCAGGGTCATAATCTGCACTTGAGTCATTGCATTGTACACATTGTGTACAAAGTACACATTGGCACTGGGCACTGAAGCTTGGTCTTGCACAGATTCTGGACTGAGGCTTCTTAACAAGACACTGGATGTATCAGTAGTTACATTATCCAAGTAGTATTTGGGAATCCTAAACACCATGCTAAGTCAAAACCAGCCTACAGCCTCTCATAAGCAAGGGAAGGGAAGCTGTTTCCAGATAAACCATACTGGAAGAGGTCAAGAATTTGAGAACAGTATCCAAAAAGCAGTAAAGGACTTTGGTCTGGGCATGGGAGACCTGTCTTGGGTTCTGAGTACACTACAGGCTTCCTTTTCAGTCTCAGTCTTCACTCCTCTCTGGCAGAAAATTAGACGAAGAGAAACTGTAGTGAAGCTCCTGGTTAGCATTCTAAATCCACTAGTGCTCTACTAGCACTGTCTACGAAAATAATGATAAGGTTTTGTGAAAACCTCCCAATATTCGGGGTTCAAGTGCTTCAGGTTTTAGTTCATGAATGCTCACAGCAGCCCTATGAAATAGGTGCAACTGTTACCCTTACTGTGCACATCCAAAAACTAGGGCAGTAGGAGGATGCACAGCTTGCTCAACATCACACAGCAACCAAAGGTGAAACCAGGATTCAACACTGGGTTGTCTACATCCTGTGGAGACATTTGTAATTCCCTTGAAAACTATTCTTGGAAACATTGTTCCCAAAAGGCCTGTTGGCAGATGAGAGGACACTTGTACAGGAATAGCACCAATAGAATTTAAGATATTGCTACTTTTGTTCAAACGTTGCCTGGATGAGGGAGACACAGCAGGGATGGTGCTACCTTATTAAATATATGCATTCCTGGACTGAGAAAATGACTCAGTAGGTAAAAGTCCTTGCTGTGAAATCATGAGAGCTTGATAAGGCCTGACTTTGATCCCCTGCACTGCCTAAACAGTGAGGTGTGATCACTCACTCCTGTAACCTCAATCCTCAGGGGAGTGGAGGCATGAGAATTGCTGGGGATCACTGATCAGCTAGCCTGACTGAAAACAGCAGATTATGGCTCAGCGAAAGCCTTTGTCTCAGGGAAACAAGCAAAAGAGCATTTGCGGAGGATGTCTAGCTTTATTCTGTGGTCTCCACACACACACATGCATTGTGTATGCCAACATCCATATGCCACAAACATCATACCACACACTACACTAAACATACTACACAAGCATGAAAAATAATGTGCATGTGTTTTTTGATTGTCATGTTGGGATAAGCCTGAACCTGAATGGAAAACTCCTACTTACCAGGAGAGTTTAGTCTTGCCTTTCCCTTGGGATCATTGGGGATTATTGGACAATGCAGAGCTGAAGAACTTGGTATATGGTGTTAAAAAGAACTGTGTTCAAATCTTCCCACCTATTTACTATCAATCTTGAACATGCTAGTCAATGATTCCAGTGTACTTTCTCACTTCTGATAGCACCTACTCTAAAAGACTTTGTGTGTGTGTGTGTGTGTGTGTGTGTGTGTGTGTGTGCATGTGTGTGTGTATGCATGCGTGTACAAAGTCTAACTAGAGTATGGATGCCGTGCTTTCTCACCTGCATTTTCTTCAGAAGACTGAAGATGTCCAGAATGTATACAGCCTTTTAGGGTCAGCTCTTTCTTGTCCTGATTCTTCTCTGTCTGTGCTAGAGCTATCCTGCAGACTAAAAATCCATTCAAATGCCCCCTGCTTTGATGCTCACTGAGCCATCAATGGTCCTGGGAGCAAGAGTGTGATTGATGTGCTTTGCATTGACGGAGCATGATGAAAAGTTGTTTTCTTCTCCTTCCTTTAGTCCTGGGAATTATATTTTTCTTAAGGTTGTTAATAGAAATCACTGAACCAAATTCCCTCAAATTGAATTTGGCTGTCTTAAGTGTCAGCTCTCCATCTACCAGCCTTCATCTACTCTCCCCAGCAGCAGATTCTGTATTTATACTCCCAATCCTTCATGGGCTTCTGAGTTGGACTGACAGAAGATAGGGTGTGGAGGAAGGTGGGTAATATACCTGGAATAAAGTCCTGCATAGGACTTCTGCTTGTGGTGTGTTAAGCAACATCACATGCAGCAGAAAATGCATATATTTTGATGCAAAAAGGAGGCAAGATAAGTGTGAATAACCAAGAATCCAAAGGTCAGGAAGATTAGAGGTCTGCTCTCTACCACTACGCAGCTATGTGTCTCTGGGGGAAGTTGTTTTTCAGAGCTCCCACACTTCTACTTGTTAGCAGGGAACATACCCAGTCACCTCTTTGTCTCAGAAGGCATGTCTAAGTTCACTAATTTATTCCTTTCTTCATTTGTTCTGTGAGGAATATTAACACAGAGCACCTAGTGCTACAAAACCTGTGCTGGGAAGAGAGGTTACAACTTGGAGCAGCTTGTATTTCTTGCCTTCAGAGTGTTGAGTCTATAAGGATGACATGTAACAGACAAAAAACAGGGAATCATGAGGAGATATGAAATGCTAAAGTTAGAATGAAAGTGACTTGGATCTTGGGATCAGGAAGATAGAGGCTATGTGACCTTCAGTAGGGCATTTGATCTCTAGGAGCCTTGGCTACCTACCTACTATAACCTTCTTGCAGTATTACTGAAGAGTTCAGAAATACAGTGCTTCTTGTTCACGGACCAGTGCCTGGCCCCTTTAGAAGCACATAGTCACACAGTAATTGGTAGCTATTATTAATAATAATGATAGTGTTAATAATGGATGAGAAAGTGCTTCCTAAGATACAAAACCCTACCCAAATATAATGAATCACCATAATCATGTTACATTGAGACTCTTTCCCCAAAAGGTTCCAAGAGCAATCAGTACCATTAAGGCCTAGAAAAATACAATAATATTATTATCCATAAGAAAAAGGACTTCACTTTTTAATAACACTTTTCCAGTCCAACAAATAGCCATGGCTGGGAGGAACATTTGGAGAGCTTATTAATCCAGGCTGGTCAGTATTCTGCTTGGCAAGTATTATCTTGCCTTTGTTGTAAGATGTTCTGTCTTCATCAGCAGCACTTTAGTTTCCCTTAAGTAAATGAAGATTTATGTAAAATTGCCCAATTTTACTTGGCCTAAGTTCAAGCAATCCTGCTCTGTTCTGACACCTACAGTCAATGTTTAGGGCATTTCTTAAACCTACAAATGACACTTTGTCCTGGTGTGTTAACTGCACAGTAATCCTTGGTCAGTGGGTATTTGGCCAACTGTAGACTTGTAATAATAAGATTTACATTTATAGGACAACCTGTTAAAATTGTGTTTATGTATATATATATATATATATATATATATATGTATATATATATATAGGTTTTCAGATTCAGTTTCTTAAACAGTCTTTTTTGATATTCTGGCTGCCATGATGATATTATGGAGTAGTTATAGAAAAGTGATGCTCACTTTAACCTTTCAGTATAGAGTTAGGACACTACTCCCTAGACTCTGTACCATTACCACAACAGTGTTTGAGGAACAATGTATTCCCTACATTGGGTAATTTCAAGAGGGATATGGAAGGTGCAATCCTATGCTTATCTTTTCCTAACCCAAGGGATTAGTCTGTTCCCCGTATTTTAGAATGAAATGCAGATTCCATCATAGAATGTGAATTTACTTCATCCATTATTGATACCACAGCTGTTCTACAAATACTCTTTTGTTGTTACAATGATATTTGCATTAAGTCCAATATTTAACTGTGAAAATACATATGTATACGAGTACTTATGTTTCCAAGAATGCCCTTTTTATAAAAATTGTAGCTCTCAAAGCTTTCTTGTTAATGTTATACTTTGTCAATAAACATTACAATTACTCGGTGAATCTCTGATTCCTAGTTGTTGCTTAATCTGTGCCCACTTCCAGGTTGGTAATTATATTACAGACCTTTTTTATTCAACCTCATTCTCCTTGTGGTCAGGTTGTGAAGTAGTATTGGTATTTTATTTGCAAGCAAGAAACTGAAGAAATGCACATAGAATTTGTTTATTAGAAGATCACATGTTGCATTCTGTGGAGGAGAATATTATACAGAGATCATTGTATGAAAATAAGCCAGTGTATCACAAAGGTACTTCTTGCAGATGAATAGGTTCTGACATAGATTCTTTTATTATTCAAACTTTCTAAGAGTCTAATTGAGGCTACAAATAACACTGGGTAAGTTCTATGTGCCTGGGAATCAAGAGCCTTGTTGATACTGAAAACAAAGTATTTCTATGAGTCACATCAAGTTGCATGATAATTTCAAGAGTTTATCAAGCTGACATAACTCAGAAACTATGTTAGGCCCTGTGGAGTTCCATTAGCTCTGTACAACACAGACTTTGGGAGCTCACTGACTATTGGGAAAGTGAACAAGTGTGATGTAATCTCCATGTTCACTGTTCATCATGAGCAAAATATCTTCACATCTAGTTTCATTTATTTCCACAATGACCTGAAAATATGTCCATAACAAAAGGTGGCAAAGACAACGTGTGGAGGAACCAGTGGGAATACCAAGGTCTGTACGTATCTCAGCTGATACTTTCCATTGGTACCGCACTGCCACTTCTATGGCCTAAGCACCATAGACCTCTCAATGCACGTCTGAGAACTGTGTGACCTTGCTGTCCCCAAGAAAGCCCTGGGAGGTTCTCAGTAGCATTCCTTGTCATTGCCATTCATTTGTGTTTGTTACTGTTTCCCTGAAAAAACACGTGGAATGGAGAAGAAGGGAGTCCATTGAAGACAGCCTGCATTCTCCTCAGCAACTGTCTTCGTGAATCCAAGAACCCATGAAAGAGGAGGGAGAGGGTGCTCTCTGTGGTCTGGAATAGGTTTTTCCAGAGAGCTACTATCACTGTAGCACATCTGCAGTGTAGGCGGCTCTAGTGGGTACAACACCAACACAAAAACCATGAGGATGCCTCAGGAGTCTGACAGGAAAATTTGGGACCACATAGGACAGGAGAGGCTTATTTCCATATTATGAAGGAGGCAGAGGAAGGAAGAGAATTCTTATGAGAAGATCATGTCAAGAAATAAAAAGCCTTGTTTTTCTCAATTACCATGCCTATGGGTGTGAGTGTGTGCATACATATGTGTGTACCTGCATATGGAGACCAGACAAAAATCACTCCCCACCTTATTCTTTGGAACAAAGTCCCTAAGTGAGCCTAGATCTCACTGACCTAGTAGGTTATCATGTCAGATAACCTCAGGAATTCTCTTGTTATTGCCTTCCAGTGCTGAGATTACAGGAGACAATGTCATGCTCAACATTATATGTGGGTATTGGGTATCCAAACTCAGGTTGTCATGTATGACACAGTAATACCTTACACACTGATACATCTCCCTAGACCCATTTTAATCCAGCTTTCCATTGAATACATCTGTGACCCTGAGCAGAGTCTTAACCTCTTGGAACCTTACCTTCCTTTCTATAAAATGGGGATCACAATCTCTGCTCTGTGTTTGAGGGAACATCAAGAGAGAATGGAAATGAAAGGGATCTGTAAATTAGAATGTGCTCTGTGTGTGTTATTTTTATTATTAATACTTATCATTAATCTTTTCCACTGATCACTGACATTGCCATTGTCACCCCTGAGCATTCTCATTAAGACATCTACCGAGCTGACTGTGTGACTGCTGGAAGTCATCAGTTTTGTGAAATTTAATCTGTTCTTTTATTAAATAAACATGCAATGAGTGTCTCCAGCCTGCAAGGAGCAACACTAGGTTTTGCAAGATGAGAATGACAAGGCCTCTGCCCTCAAGGAGTTGACAAGGGGGAATGAGCAGAGGCCAAGGATAACTGCAGAACAGGCTCAGTTATGTAACACACTGGGAGCAGAGCAAGCAGAATGCCATGTTAGCTTGCCACATTCCACAAAAGTGAATCAGCTGCTTGGTAAAGAGCTGGAAAGGAACTCACAGAACAGCATCTACACACAACCAGCTGTGAGAAGAGCAGCTCTGTAGACTTTTAGCCCAGGGCCTTTCTGACCATACCTGTTACAAATACAAATACAAATACATGTTGCCTTCATCCTTGAGCTCAGACGCTTGTTTGGCTGCCCTACCTCATCAGAACCTACCAGATAGTCCTAGGAGGATGCTGGTCAAACGCTTAGTCGTGTTTTATTCCCAATAATGCCAATGCTTTTTCTGAGTACATGCCAGCAGTAAACCTTCTGGCCTATTTCTAATTGTACGGCTTCTATCATGGAAGAGCAGAAATGGTATATCTGGTGGAGATTATAGCCCTGACCTGCTGAGGGACAATTCTTCAGAGCTGTCTTTTTCCCTCTCACATGTGACCTGGCAGTGTTTCAGAGATGGCTGCTCCATCTGCCTGCATCATGGAGAGATGGTAATGAGCTGAGGGCACTCACCAGTATGAGATGAAAACAGTGAGTGAAACAAACCATTCTTGTTTACATCCCTGAGGTTTAGAATTGTTAGAGTAGCAGGCGGTAGCTACTGATAACTGATATAGGAGCAGTGCTGAGACAAATGTAAAGAGAGTGCTTCTGCTATGGTCTTAATGCCTGGGCACCCCACTGTCATATGTTGAAACCTAACTCCCATTGTAGTATACTGAAAGATGGGCGCCTTGTGAAGCTAGCACTGCAAGCTGACGAATGGCAGAGCCCTCCCTAATGGGACGGATGCTTTATGAAGAGAGCACGGGAGGAGATTGCTGTCCTTGCCACTATCACCATATGAGGATACAGCAAGAAGGCAACTTCTAAGAGGTAGAGACCTTAAATCTGGCTTCCAGAACTGTGAGCAATAATTCTTTGTTAATTATGAATTATTCAGTGTAAGTTATCTTGTTATTGCAGCAAAAATGGATCAATATAATATATTATTTCTTATTTATTGTGCTATTTTATAGAGTCACACACATAGGTATATATATATATATATATATATATATATATATATACACACCTATATATATATATATACACACCTATATATATATATACACACATACACACACATACACACACACACACATATATATACAAATATATATATAGAGAGAGAGAGAGAAAGAGAGAGAGAGATAAAAGATAAAGCTTTGTTATATATCCAAAGCTTCCCTTAAACTACTATAGGTAGCCAAGGCTTGCCTAAAATTGATTCCATTGTATCAGACTCTTAAATTCTGTTATCACAGCTATATCCTGGCTTCTATATGACCTGTGATGGTAGTTGCTGGAAAATTGTCACCCACATTCAAGTCCAGGATTAAGTCAGGATTTTTTAATCAGGATTATTCAATCAGCATCTTTTCATCTTTCCAAATTGTGTCAGACTTTTGTTTCCTGAGGCTTAACTTCCTCCTATTCAGCAACTACATTTTAGAATGCCTCCCCTAGTTGTTTATCTTCAGCTGTACTTTTCCATGAAGCACCTCATCAGCAGTGTTTTGGAAAGGAGTAAATCTTGCCTGCTTTTTATGACATACTTGATTAAACTTGTCAGGTATTTTAGGCAAGTTACAAAGGCTCACACTTGCTTTGCTCAAAGACAGAAAGACCCACCTGGCTCATTGCTTATAGTAACCTTATTTCTATGGTAACATATTGAGGGACAGATATCTTCAAAGTCCTTGGAAAATAAGCCATTTGTATTAGGATGTTGCTGTAAGGTGGCTATTATTTTGCTTGGGCAATATCTTGAGCAAATCACCTGCTGCCTTCTCTATAATTCACTATTCTGAAGAATGTCTGTAGGGTCACTACCATGTAGTGGGTTCTGTGGAGATATAAAGAAGGAATATCTGATGATTTGAAGATCCCCATGGTACCAATATGTAACACCATTCTCTCTTGAGTCTCTTGATACAGAACCATGAATGTGAACTGTAAGCATTCTTTGAGAGTACTGTTGGGTGCTAAGTTGCTAAGTTAATGCAGATTTGGCTAATGATATCCTCAACAGACAGTGTGTTTATCTGGCTGCTGTCCTATTGTAAGAGGAAGGACATTTGTTTACACAGACCTTGTCTTCAATTATGTAGCTTAAAGGCTAGTGGAGGTGAAGAATAAGAAGAGATGTCAGCTGTTGATTATAAGAGAAAGAACACATATAACTTTCAGGATCTACTACCAACTGTTATTTTACAAATGGACTGAATAAGTGAATATGGAAAAAAAAAACTGACCACCTTTTTTAGATGAGAAATGTGAGATTTGATAAACAAAAAACATTTACTTCACCATCTGAGAAGGTTAAGAAAGGAAAATTACATTCCTAACTGTGGATGAAACATCTGTCTGCATCAAGTAAAGACTGCTTACTGATGATATGCGAGATCCCTGATGCCAAGAGCCAACCTGTCTGCTCAAAATCTCCAAGTCATATTCTCAAAAGTGATGACAGGCCATCTTTATGAAGTTCTCCCTTTCCACACTTCCAAACCTGGTTGCCTTTAGACCTTTCCAATACTTCTGCTCTTATGATGTATATGTAGCTTGTTTCAAGCCTTAAACAATAACCCCTCCCCCCCCAAAATTGCCTCTCTTTTCAACTGATCTTTCCTAGAGTGCCCTGCCATGTCTCACAACACTCTTCCCCATGGTGCCATCACTGTTATCTATATCTTGGCAAAGAGATATAGCAGAAGGATGGGCTCAGTCCTGGGTGCTTGTCTCCCTTAGGATTCCTTATAGAGTGAGGCTAGTGAACGTTTTGCAAGGCTTCTGAGAGAATGAAAGAACACAGCAAGTTGCAAAATACTTGCTTTCTCCTGATCACTTTTAAAATTAGGTGATCAACACACACTTGATGAATGAACATGCACATGGATCTTCCTTTATCTTCCAGGGCCCTGCATGGCACACATGGGTTTCTTATGGAAATATATATTCAGAAGTTGAACCAGTAGAAAATGTAATGAATGGCAAAGGCAGGGCTACAGAGACAAACCAGGGATGAACCACTGCAGGCCAGCATCAGAGATGATTCTGCCACTCTGGAAGAATCTTAACATCAAATTTGGTTTCAGTATTGAAATTAATAAAAGGGTGTGACAAATTTACTGTTCACATAATTGAAGTCATTGGAGGGAGAATCAACAAGGTCCAAAATGACTCAAGAGGGAGAACAGGGGCTGGGAATACAACTCATAAGATAAAAGTGCTTGCCTTTCGAGTATGAAGACCTAAGTTTGATCCCCAAGTACCCTCATAAAAATCCTGGGCATGGTGCATGTGCCTTTAAATCCAGCGCTCAGAAAGCAAAGATATATGGATCCACGGGACTCCCTAGACAGTCGGTCTAGCTTAAGTTGTGAGCTCCAGGCTAAGGAGAGAGCCTGTCTCCAAAGGAAGAGCTAGCTTTTCTGAGGATGTCACCCAAGATTGTCTTGTGTTCTCCAGATGCATGAGCATGTGGTACAACAAACACAAATGTGCACGCACACACACAGAATCTTAAAAAAAATAAAGCCTGTGGTTTCCTTGTGTTTCAAGACTGGGTATAGGTGAGAGTTTCCACACACAGGAAGGGTTATCTATGGTTTGATCATCGACCTGTGGCAACAGGAAGGAATAGTCCTGGTTTATTATCATCTTGCCCAGCTAGGGGCCACCGTGGGGGAGGGAATTGAGACTTGAAAGCTGCCTTCAGTCTAACACCATAACAGGAATCAGACTCCTTCCCCATCACATGGAGAACCTCAGGCCACCTGTACTGGTTGGTGGTGGTAGTAGGGGATGATGCTAGAAAGATGAAGGTACAGGTCCTAGGTCAACAGACATGGAAGATCATAAATGTGCCACCTTCTATCTTGCTCAGTGTATGGATCACCTGCCATTGCCTCTTCTTACAGGACTCAAGTGGAAGCAGAGGCAAGGGAACCTGGGTGATTTGCGCTGCCTGGTAGGTCAGCCCCTAGGGAAAGGAACATACACCAAATTGTGTAGGGTAGGCAGAGTAAATAGAGGATGTTATACATAGGATAGAGTTCACATACAAGCTTGCAATTTCATGAATCTTAGTGTTATGGTTTGTACCTTAAGCGACTCTGAAGACTCATGTAGTGATAGCTTGGGTCCCAGTGCAGTAGGATACAGAGGTAGTCTTTGGGAGGTGACTGGATCATGAAGGTACTGACTTCATAAATGATTTTCCTATGCATGGATTCATAGCTTATTGGACTATCAGGTAGTAGTAAAATGCTCAGATGACACTCATTTGGATGAAGTAGGTCACTAGGATGTGCCCTTGAAGGTCTTTCTCCAGTCCTTTCTTCCTTACCTTTTTTTTTTTTTTTTTTTTTCTAGCCACTAAGAGGTGATATGCTTACTCGGGATGTTCTGTGTTGCAAAGGTGTTAGCAACATCAGAACCAGCCACCTGTGGTCTAAAATAGCTAAAATAAATCATACATTCTTCACATTGATTTTCTTCAATATTTGCCACCATGAGGAAATCTGAGTTATACAGACAGTTAGCTATGATTTGTCATTAATTTGCTGTCATGGGCTGGGTGTCCAGTCACTATGGTGGTAAAGAAGGAAGAGAAGAGAGAGAGAGAGAGATTTGAAGTGTGGGAGTCTCTATTTAGGATAAGTACTTTTATGTTGAGTTTCATTGTACACAATTTTATGGTGTTTAATTCATGTTATGCAATAGAGGACAGTCCAGATTGTCTGGCATCAAGTTCTGGGAGGTAAGTGTTAGCACATAATTTCCAGTTAGCCAAACTCTTTCATGCAGAGAAGGCCCATGTGACTAAGAGTAGTCTAGATTGACTAATATTCAGCCCTGGTGAAAAGCTTAAGTCACAAACCTTCAGTTTTCAGCTCTGTGGGTTGAGGCCACAACATTCCATGGCTACCAGTTTTGAATTCCTGGAACAATCTTGAGAAAATGTCCTAATGGCGATTGGTTACATTTTCTGGTCCCATATTAATGACCTTCACTACCCATTTATATGTTAAGTGTCACATTAAACACTTTTAATGCAATTTTTTTAAAAATAATTTATTGCACAGCCATATGTAAGTACTATTTAAGACATGTTGAAATTTATATGCAACCATTAGCCACCAGCAACCTATTCACTTTATACTGGCAGTGCTGTCCTTTTCCTATCTAAGGTCTAGGCAGTGCCCTATGTAAGGACTTTGGTACAAACATGAAGGGAACCATGGAACTCTATTGGAAAACTTTTATAGAGTCCTCTCCTGGTTTATCTTTGTCTACTATTCATTAAAACTGTAATGCCATTATGCTGTGGCAGGAATTTCCACATATTCAGATTTTTCCATCTTTATAAGACTTTATTAAGGAAGGAATGGCATCTCCACCTGAGAGACTGAGTCACAAAGGTAATGAAATGATTATCTGAGGTCACATTACGAAGGTGTAGAACTAGTTCTCTGAGTCATCCTTCCAGGATGCACACACGAGAGTGCTCCCTCAGGCTTGGCCACTTCTGTCTGAGGCTGAACTTTATTTCCTTTTGCAAATATGAATCAGAGCCCAACGTTAAATCTTCTGGACCTGCTGCCTTAGAGATACAATCTAGAAGAGGCTGCTTCTGTTGCCTTTTTAGAGATGCCTGAATTTCTTTTCCCTTTCATCTCTTCTCCTCCTCTGCAGCCTGACTTGGTATAGCATTCTCTTTGTGTAGTGTTGGAAGCAAGTTCCTTGATGGAGGTCACCAGAGCCATAGACTCCATTTATCTCCATACTCTTGGGATTGAGAATTTATTTGTGATGTCAGGTCTGGAAAAGATTTAGAATAATTCAAGGATTTAAGTCTTAAGGATGTGAAAAATAAATAACATCAACAATTCCATATAAGGAAGAATAATCCAGAAGAGGAAAATCATGTATTTCTATTAGAAGTCCAGAAGGACTCCTGAAAAATGTCAAGTCATTCTAAAGCGAAGAATCTTAATAGATAAAATGTAAAAATGCATATGCGGGCTGGAGAGATGGCTTAGCGGTTAAGTGCTTGCCTGTGAAGCCTAAGGACCCTGGTTCGAGGCTCGATTCCCCAGGACCCACATTAGCCAGATGCACAAGGGGGCGCACGCGTCTGGAGTTCGTTTGCAGTGGCTGGAGGCCCTGGCGCGCCCATTCTCTCTGTTTCTGTGCCTCTTCCTCTCTCTGTCTGTCGCTCTCAAATAAATAAATAAAAATAAAAATTTTTAAAAAAATGCATATGCATTTTTTTCTAAGCGACCTTTTCATAGATAGAAGACTGAGGATAAAGAGGAAAGGGACTTATCCATTATCACAGAGGATGTGAATAAAGTAAGCTTTTAAATCAGATTGGCTGTTCAATTCCAGTATCCCTATGACCATACAAGTCCCAATGTAGTTATAGAACAGGACCTCATTCAAGTGTGATTATCTGAACAGCTTGTAGAACATTATGTGGATTGCCTGTTTGCTCAGCACTCTCTCCATTAAATTGAAGCTCCAGGAGGAATGATGTCACTTGCTCTTTCCTTTCTGTGGGTATATCCCACTCTTCTGCATAGCTATTTTATTTTATTTTATTTATTTTATTTTATTTTATTTTGAGAGAATGAGAAAGAAGGGAGAGAAAAAGAGAGAGAGAATGAACATGCCAAGACCTTTAGCCACTACAAACAAACTCCAGAAACATGCTCCACTTTGTGCATCCGGCTTACGTGAAACCTAGAGAATCAAACCTGGATTTTAGAATTCATACCACGTGTCTTAACCACTAAGCCATCTATCCAGCCCTTACATCCCATACGTTTTAAGTGAGAGATCCCCTCTGACTACTAGCTAGGTGAGATACTGACTCATTGCATCCTATACATTCTCCAGACTCTGCCCCGACTTATGCACACTTGGTCCTCCCCTGTCAGTTGTCTGACTTACCCACTAGACTGCAAGTGCTGTGAGAGCAGAACCAGGGCTTTCTTGTGCACTTTTCTTTTTCTTGTAATTAGGATCTAAGTCCCTGTGTTCTTTCTTCTATTTGCTGTCTCGTCATTAGAGAGCCCAGACTAAATATGGAGTGTGACTCTCAAATTTCCTGTTAACCATGCAGTAGCTTCACAGATGCTAACTACATTTTCGTCAGAAGATTCCCCATACTCCATTTAAGGCTTCACAGATGTTAAGTCCCTTATAATTCAACAAAGTTGAGAAAGTCCACTTCTTTTATAAATGTGTGTGTATATATGTGCATGTTTGTTCATGTGTGTGGTAATAGTGGGCATGTGTGGGGTGCACAAGCACATGGATGTACATGCATGTGGAGGCCAGAAAAATCTTTGGTAATCTTTCAGGAAAGAACCTAAAAGACACCCTAAAATTTCTAAAAATTATCCTTTAGAAGAACTTTCATTGGTGTGTGTGTGTGTGTGTGTGTGTGTGTGTGTGTATGCACGTGTGCACATGCATGCCACATGCATACTCCATTATCTCTTGTCTCTGCAAACAAATGCCAAATGCTTGTCTGGCTCTTCTTTTTCAATCTGGCTTTACATGGGTACTAAGTAATCAAACTCAGACCAGTAGGCTTTGCAAAAGCAAACACCTTTAACAACAGAGCCATCTCTCCAGTGTTATGTCCGTTTGTTTCTGAGACAGTCAAAAAAAAAAAAAAAAAACTTGCTCAAGAGCAGGGACAAGGCAGAAGAAGAATGAGAACTTGAATGGAATTATCTAGAATACAAAATTGAATCTCTTTATTTGTTAATGTTTTTTTAAAAACTGACTATCTTCCTTGACTTGAACAGGAAAGGGCCTCAGAGGAATATGAGAATTCAACAAGGGTTTATCCATAGAGTCATGATATTTGGGTCAAGTTCAAACCATGCACAACTCCCTCTCCTTGTCTCAGAGATAGAAGGGCTAGCAAACCAGGTGTGACAGTGGTGAGACCTAGTTTGGTTAATCTTTTGCAATAATGCCAGAATTATTAAAGAAAGTTTAGCAGGATGGGTAGACATTAAAGCAGCAAGAATGAGGTAGGCATGAGAAGACAAGGGAAATAAGAAGGAGAGCTGGTGAAGACTTTACAGGGAGTCTATACAGCAGTGTGGATGCTGTTGGAGGACATTATGATTCTGCATCCACCCCATGGGATTTCTTCATTTCTCTGCTCTTGGGACTACTAGAGAGCAGATGCTGAGAAAGTCACTTTCAGGCACTGCCTGTCATAAATTATATGATAATTTCAACACTCATTATAGGTGTCATAAGAGGCTGGTGGTCTGCCAGTTTGTGATCAGAAGTGGTGCCCAGGGTGATGTAAAGACAACTTTCCCAGCTTAATATTGACTCTTTCTCATTCTAATGATTGGGAAGGAGATGGGATGGGATTCTTTCTGCTATCTTTCAGTGAAGCTGATTGGTAACTCTAAGACTTGGTATTTATAATGTAATAACTATTGTAGGAGATAGAGCCTCTCCACAACCTATACTGTCCCCAGGGCTTGGACATGGCATTGCCTTTGATTTCTTCTGTGACCTTAAGTATGTGGGTGGGTGAGTATGAACATGCACATACATGTGAAGTGTGTGTGTGCAAGATGGCCTGTCTGACCTTTATCTTCTCTCTCTCTCAGTCTGTCTTTCTCTCTCTGAACCGTCTTATTGGAGGTCTGGAATATACAGAATTTCACTGGCATATTTTCCTGTTATTTGAGAAAACTATGGAAATGCTTTCTAAATACCAAGCACATCTTCATTGTAATGTTCATTTTACAACAAGGAAACCTGAGGTAGCACTGTACATAATATCACATGAGTTGAGTATTAAAAGAACCTTCAATTTTATGAAAGTCAATCTTTTTATTTTCCCAGATAGAAACAAGAACCAAAAATGGAAATGACTCCCAGGTTATAAATACTTTATGACTGAATTGTTAAGACGTTCTTATTCTCACTTCCATCCAAATGCTTTGCCTACTCCCAAATTTCCAGAAGGACTAATGCAATGGAAATCCTTATAACAATTTTATCCAAGTGATATTTATAGATTTCTTGCCCTTTAAAAACAATATTAGAAGGCTGAAGAGATTGCTCTGTGGACAAAGTGCTCACCACTCAAACTAGAGTGAGTTCAATCCCTAGACCCCAGGTAAAAAGCTGGAAGTCATGGAGGGCTTCTGTAATCCCAGCATGCCAATGCAGATACAGATATGGGAGGTGGAGAGACAGGAGAATTTCTTAGAAGTTCATGGCAAGTGCAGCAAAAAAGAAACAAACTGAGAAAGCAGAGCAAGAAAACCTATCTGAAATAAGGTAAACAGCTGAGGCCCAACCAGAAAGTTGTCCCATGATCTCGACAAGTGTGCCTGCTCCCTCCCCGCGCCACATGTGCGCACATGCTCATCAATACATAATACTGTTTGCTAAAGTTGAAAGCAATTTCAGACTGTACTCAAAGCAGGTAAAATTTAGGTTAGACATGAAAGACTTGTTTTACCAGAGAATAAATATTGATTTCCAACTCCTAGGGTACCATAACTCTAAAGAAAGTGTGATTGTTTTAATGGAAACAGTGTTCATACTTAACGAAATCTTTCAGTCTTCTCTGATTGGTATAGCCACTGAAAAATACTCACTTGTATCCAGAAACACCTCCTCAGCTGTCTTGTCAGTACTCATAAGAACTCTGTGCATGAATTCATCAGAAGGACTGGAGACTCTTCCTCATTTCAAGAATTCGTCATTACCACATTTTGGCAACATACTCACTGACCAACACGATAATTCATACCCAGAATACTGGCCTTCTGCATTACTGTTTCCTTTGTTAGTCCTTCCTCCATAAAACAGTGTAACATTTATTACTTAATAACAATATTACATTATGTTGGCTATATTTATACACAATATACTGAGACATTTCTCTAATCTAAATTTACCTGTTTTGTTTGTTTGTTTGTTTGTTTGAGGTAGGGTCTCACTTTAGCTTAGGCTGACCTAGAATTCACTATGTAGACTCAGGATGGCCTTGAACTCATGGCAAGCCTCCTACCTCTGCATCCCAAGTGCTGGAATTAAGGCATGCTCCACCATACTTGTCCTAAACAACTTTTTTATTTGCTCTCTGGTTTATAGAAAAGGTGTATTATTTTGTCCCTTACAAGTACTGTGGACCCTACAATGCATCAGTCCTGGCAACACTGGTTTCAGATCCATTTCCTTGTCATTCTCAGACAGAATGGTTATGGAGGGAGATCTATCCACTTTACCTTCTGTCATTTTAAATGCCCAGATGCAACCAGATACACTTTTAGCCTATTCTGCCTATCTTTTCATATTTTAAGCAACCATATGTTATACAGAAACCCACTGAAATTAGGTTTAATTGTATTACCCATCCTAGCATATTATATCAGAGAAAATAATGTAGCTGCTTTTTAATTTTTAAATTTTGCGTTTGATTCTTAGGTTCTTAGAGTAAAATCCAAAGGATTTCCTCTTGTGTGAACTGATGGCCTTGCTGTTTGTTGTAAATAAGTTGACCTCCTGTATACAGCTTCAGTTTCTATCTTATTTATCAGTTATTCTTTTTGTATTGGAACAAAATGTCTGAGTTGAAGCAATGTAGGGAAGGAAAGAGTTTACTTTGGCTGGCGGTTGTGAAGGACAGTGTCCATCCTGGAGTTGAAATCAGGGTGGGAACAGACACCAGGGTCACATCACCACATCATCAGGGAGAAAGGAGAAAGAGACTAGCAAGAGGACCTTGCTGTACCACCTAAAGGCATAGCCTCAGTGACACACTTCTTCTTGCAGTGCTCCAACTCCTAAAGGTTACCCAGCCTTCCACAACAGTGCTACCAGCTTGAGATTAAGTTCTCAAATGCATTAGCCCATGGGGGATAATTTATATTCAAACTACCACATCTTATCAAATAGGACAGTCACTTCAACTCTGAGTTTACTTCAGCAGATGTGAAAGAGTTGCAGTCTACTAGCCTAGATATACATATCTGCAAAATGGTGGTCCTAATAATTTTAGCAGGGGTCAAAGAAGACCTGGTTATAACCCCCCTAAGTTGTAATGATTTGACACCCTTTGCATGCCCTCCAAAGCTAAGCAGTTACTTCCATTCTCCCCTGTCACTTCCCCCCCCAGTGTAGTGAGCTTTATTCTTTTTGATTCTTTGCAAGAGGCATCTTCCATTAGCAGTGCTGTGAATGGATAATTGTGCCATCTACCACCTTGACTATAGCCTGGAACTGAGCTGCTCCCATGTCCTCCAGCTTCAGGCCAGCCTCTGCCTCCAATTTTCCAATTCCAGCTGCTCAGAGGTAGCCAGAGGGTGTTTGATTGCTGACAAGACTCTGGCATCACAGCAGAATCCAATCAACTCCCTTTCAGCAGAAAAATCCTCCTTAGATTGTAATCAGGGTCCATTCAGTCTCTCCCCATCTGCCCTGGCCACGCAGGAAGCTTGAGCACTTGTTTTGTGTCTTTGTCCTGTAGCCTCTGCTCCCACCCCATGCTTGAGCCCATTAACTTACTCCCACACTATGTCTGGCTGGTCACTCCTCACTGAGATGAACGTGCACATCCTCTCTCAGAACCCTACTGTTCATTTCCAAAAGTGGCTTTGTATCACACAATGCACACTAGGTAGAGTAATGCTTGAAAGATATTTGGTAAATGAAAATCTCTATTATGAGCATATACATAATCATTATTTTGTTTGAATTTATGGTAGCCACTTGAATCTAAAACTGAATATGAGTTAAATAGTTTTACCATGAAAGGATGAGATTGTGTGCAGATATTTATGCAAACATTTCTGAACTTTCCATTCATTACTTCATTCAACCTATTCTGAATTGGCTGGCCATTGTGTGCCAGTGACTGTCTTATGTTTGGAATATAAAAGAAATATAATAACTTTGCAAGTAGTTATATAACATCCTTTCCTGGATAATGACAAATGATTTCCTTTTATTTTCAACAAATACACACTGAGAACTTAGGATGTTGCAGGAAGCATGGGTAAATCCACAAGGGAGGACAAAACAGGACAAGAACTTTAAAGCCAATAGTAAAGAAATAAATATAAGACAAATACTTTCTTAAATAAATATTTGGACACAGTTTTAGTAAGTGCCCTGGAAAAAAAAGCATCAAGTATTTTTGGAGTTTAGATATAGGGCATTATGTTAGGCAAGGCATCTGGAATCTTCACTACCAAATTAGTTTGAGCTGAAGGTGTGAGTTTGTTAGTGACAATGTGCTCGTAGAGAAAGGGAGGAGTATGGAAGGGCTGAACTTGAAAGTTGCCCCTATGAATGTGGGTACTATGATGGTGAGAAGGCAGGTGGGGCTGCACACAGAGCTGGAGGAAAAGGAGACGTAAGAGATCATCTGGGATATATCATGCACAGTTTGTTGAGGAGTAAAACATAACCAGCATATTGGTCTTGGACTTCCAGATTCCTAATCTAATAGAAATAAATTTCTTCTTATACAAAAAAAAAAAACCTCTCCCAAAACAACTAATATTGTTTTCTTTAAAAAAACTTTTTATGGACAACTTCCATTAATATAAACAATCTACCATGCTTATAATCCCCTCCCACCATCCTCCCTTTTCCTCCTCCTAAGTCCTGCCTCCATTGAATCCCTTCTTCTTTCCAAATAGTCTGTCTTCTGTTTTGAGATCATCACTATTTCTTTCATATTTCGTAGGTCTGGTGTAGATCAGACATAAATATCAAGGTCACTTTGTGTCTGTAAGACAGTGTTGTACATACTCCTTCCCTTCCTTTGAGTCTTACATTCTTCCTGCTACGTTTTCACCAATGGTCCTCAATCTTTAGAGGGTGATAGAGATGTCCCATTTGCTGCTGAGCCCTCCTCTGCCACTTCTCAGCACCTTCATGACTCTTGAGCTATCCCAAATGCCACGGCCACCTGAAAAGAGAAGCTTCTCTAACCAAAAGTGATAGCATTAGTAAATATACATAAACATAAATTTAGAGGGGTGTTTGATAGACATACTATATCCATTTAGCCAGGCAACAGTAGTAGCTTCCCCTACAACTTATGACTTCCCAAGTCATAGGCTTTTGAGTAACTTTTCAGGGCCAGGATGTATTCGGTCCAGTGGAGCAGGACTCAAGTACAATCATAGAGCATATGGCTTTCCTCATAACAGACATGCCACCACTGCACCAGTTGCTATATTTGGTCTGGCCAACCAGCTGTAGAATTTTCTGGTTCTGATTCTGGTTAGGACCCTTGATGACTTTTCTCCCTCAATATGCTGCATAAGTCTAAGCATCATGACAGCCATCCAACAAGGAAAAAGGCTTTCAGCTCATCTTCAGCTTCATTTGTCAGTGCTCAAGCATGTGGAGTCTTCATCAATAGACCCTTACCCTACAGTTATGGTGGACAATCAATAGTGTTGGCAATAGCTTTAATATTTCTGGGTAGCTGGAGAGATGGCTTAGTGGTTAAGCGCTTGCCTGTGAAGCCTAAGGACCCAGTCCAAGGCTTGATTCTCCAGGACCCACATTAGCCAGATGCACAAGGGAGCACACACATCTGGAGTTTGCAGTGGCCAGAAGCCCTGGAGTGCCCATTCTATCTCTCTCTCTATCTGCCTTTTTTCTCTCTCTTTCTGTCAGTTTGAAATAATTAAAAATAAACAAAAATTAACATATATATATTTCTGGGGCATTAAAGGGCCTCCTTGGCCAAAATCTCTCTTGTTAATATCTTATTTCTGGCCTTGAAATTATTGTAATAACAATCTGTTCTCTGGGGCCAACGTTACCACCTCAAGATGATACTTCTGCCCAAATTCTTTCTTTTTTAAAAACACATATATCATTAGCTAGTTAAGAAGTAGGTTTCTGTGTGGCTTATTCATAAACTTTAACTTTTGATTCACCCTCCTCCCAATCCCTCCTCTCTTCTAATCTCCTCCTCTTAGACTCTCCGCATCCTAGTGTTCTTCCCTCTACTTATGTGCCTACTATACTTTCTCCTTAAATCGCCTCTCTCCTTTCCCTCGTAGCTTCTTTATAGTTTCCTGGTCTTCACTACTTTAAAAAAAATTTTTTTAATAGTTTTGTACTTAGTGTATACAGTCATGAAAAAGAGAAGTAAATTCTCCAGCGGAGAGTGAATATAGTACTAGCTAAATGGGAAAACCTTCGTTTATTTAGAGAGAATTTAATAGGTGTAGGCCCTCTTGTAGCCTGTGATTGGTGGTAGCTTGGTAATGGAGAGCAGGCTCCTTTTGGATATGGTTCTGACTTGATTCCCAGCCCTAGCATTGGGGTTCCACTGAGAAGATCAGCTAGCCAATCAAGAGCAGTGGGCTTCCCACTATGGCTATGAGCCACTATTGCACCTGTGTGAGTGTCACATCAGTTTATTTGTTGCTGTGTAGTTTAGACCATGAGTTGATTAGACACATACTGGTCATTTTCCCCCAGTTGCTCATATAGCACTTTATGGCACTAGACGAGCTAACTGTCTGGAGACTGACTCAATTCCAGTCATGTCACTCCATGATCCATGCCAACAGCATATGTCATCTTCAAGAGTAGCATCTTACCACTAACCTTTGGTGGGTCATCAAGTACTCTGACAGAATCTGTCTTTACTATTTTTATTATAGCTCAATAAGTATCAAAGCATTTGAAGGTAAGATCTATATATGAGAGAATATTTTGAAAAGACACAGCAGTGGGGCTGAATAGATGGTTTAGTGGTTAAGCACTTGCCTGTGAAGCCCGAGGACCCCAGTTCAAGGCTTAATTCTCCAGGACCCACTTAAGCCAGATGCACAAGTTGGCACATGCATCTGGAGTTTATTTGCTGTGGCTGAAGGCCCTGGCACACCCATTTTCTCCCCCTCTCTCTCTCTCTCTCTCTCCCTCTTTCTCTAAATGTCTCAAATAAATACATAAAAATAAACAAAAAATAAATATATCAGTGGCAAAATAATAAGAACCATGATATTTATTCAGAATATAAGTACAAAAGGAGATTGGGAATAGTTAACACCATTTTCACAGTTAAGTAAAGCATTCTATAATGGGGGATACTAGTGTTAAAATATATAAAAGAGTATGGCAAGCTGCTTTAGTAGAAAAATGAGGAGCATTCAATTTGGAGCGATGAGCATTTGTAAAGTATCTGTGGAAAAACCACTGGGTGGATCTTGGGAATTTGTTCATGGTGGGAAAGGGCTGGGTGACACTATCAGCTAGGGCCTTGTGGTCCAATTTACCATGGACATGATGCCTGAGAAAAGACTATGATATAAATGCAAACACTTTTGGAAAGCATTGACTGGAGAAGGAACCTGCTTTTCAAGATTATGATTTATTTTGTCTGTGAATTAAGAATATGGCTGTGTCCTGCACACCTGGTATTGGTTTCAGAAACATGAAAAATGTGAAGAGTGGTCGTAAATTGCACAAGGTCCCAGGAGCTGCTGCTGAGATGTGGCATGAGGCAGGGCATGATGCCCTGATAGGCTAAAAGAGCCTTTGGAAGATGGACCATGGTGTGCATGAAGACCTCAAGATGTTTTAGATATACCAGGACTAGGCAAGCACTACCATAGAGTGCACTGTTGGCCTGAGATGGAAGTGTTCCCAGGCTACTCTGCCCAGCTGGAGGGGCAGAATTGGAAAATATAGAGACTGTCAGTCTTTGGTTATGTTAAACTTAAACTGCAGAAGTTTGATGTTTTTTTTATGATGGTTGAATTTGCATTGTTTCGGTCCCTCCTTGCTATGCCTTATACCAGATGAAAATGTTTTATTCTGTGCCTTTATAGGTTAGAAATGTTTAACTTGTTTGATTTTACAGGTCTTAATATCTTAAATTCGTTAAGACTGTGGGGTCCTTTGAAATTGAACTGAGTACAATTTACAATGTGTGATGGTTATAAATCTTTTGGCAGCCAGGGGCAGAATATGGTGGTTTGAATAGACTAGATGGCCCCCGATATATTCAGTTGTTTATTTGTTTGTAGTCTGCATTCTGCAGCCACGTGTCTGGAGGCAATGTCACTGGGTGGATCTTTAGGTGTGGTGGTGGGTTTCAGATTTCAATCTAAAGATATGCAAAGTGTGCCTAGCAGGAGTTCCTGAAGTCTGCTGTGGCTTTTGACTTAAGGCTGGTACTTCTCTCTCTCCACCTGATCCTGTGAAGGCAGGCCAGCTTCTTCTGCCATTTATGGAATATCCCCTGAATCTGTAAGCTTCAATAAATATCCCTTCCTCCATAACTGTGTCTGGTCTGAAAGTTCATCTCAGTGAACCTGAAGCTGTCTGATACAGGCCCGGATGAAACCACATAGGAATTGGTGAGATGAGCAAGACTGCTCCTTCCATGGCAAACCTGACAACCAGTGTCAGACAGACAATGAGGATACTCAAAACGTACCTAAACAGAAATCCAGAAGCTACTGAGAGCACAACATTGAAGTATACATAAAACAAACCGAAGGCTCAGGGTATTTTGCAGAAAAGGGAGAAAACGAGTGTAAGAGCCACAGGGTGGGAGGGAATATCCAGAGGCCTTGCCCCCCTCCCTAAAATGACTGACTTTGGCTCTTCCAGCTCATAATCCATAACCCCATGGTGAATACCAGCAATTCCATCAAGGAGGGCTGTTGAGTTTCAGTGGTGTACTTTTGAAAATTCAGTTTTATTTTTAGATCAGTTTTAAGGTCATGAAAAAAATGAGCAGAAATCACTAAGTGTTGGAAGTACCCATATACCATCCCCCATCACATATAAAGTCTCCCTGCTATCATCATCCCTACTTCAGAGAGAAACATTTGTTGTAATCAATAACCCTACATAGATTCATCATTTTCACCCAAAGTCCATTGTTTACAATAGGGCTCACTCTTCATTTTGAACATTCTGTTGGCATGATGTAATGATTACAGGGAAAAACTTTGCTACCCTAAGAACCTTCTGCACTTGTTCTATTCAGCTCTTCCTGCCTGGTAAGACATGGGAACCACTGATCTTTTTACTGTCTCCCAAATTTTGTCATCTCAAGAATGTCTTTGTTGGTCTGTTAGAATACATAGCCTTTTAAGTATGCCTTTTTTCCCTAGTAACACATATTTAAGGTTCTTATATAGTAGGATTTTCAGAAAACACATGACCTGATTGGGTCTGTTACTATCAAGGTTGCTTTGAGGGATGAATGGACTGTAGGCTAGATAAATCAAAATCAAGGAGAGGGGCTGAAACTTATATTGGTGAAAGTTTGAGCTTTGGCTTCACATTTTAAATACTGAAGCCTTAATTTGAAAGGCTTTCTTTTCAGTTGTCAGTGTGGTATCTTTAAAACAAACAAACAAACAAACAAAAAACCAATATTGCCTTAGGTATCCATGTGTCAACTCTTCAACTATCCAACATGTGCTTATTATTTAAATTAGAGAAAATGAAATTTCAGTTACTCAGGCACATCACTTACATTTGCTATACTGGATTGTCACTTGGCTGCTGGATGCAGCACCAGGCAGATATGAAGGATTTTCATTGCTGCATGTAGTTCATTTGCAAAATATTGAATTACATATTTGTGAATCTTTCATTATTTTCTAGAAAGATTGTTAGCTTTGGAACAGGAGATAGGTCTAAAGTTGCTATCAAAAAAATTATTGTTAATGTAACTTTTTATTATTTAAAATATATACCAAGGATTTTCTCCTTTTAATCATTTTCCAGTATATAGCTTAGTGGCACTAATTACATTCACAATGTTATTCATCACTGCTAATTCTAAAACTTCTTATTACTCAAAACTGAAACTCTGCACCCATTAAGACCCCATTCTCACATACACCCAAACCATGGTAACCTCCAGTCTCTTTTCTTGTTCTAAGAATTTGCCTGTCCTAAATATTTCAAGTGCAATCATTCAATCTTTACTTTGCTATTTGGCTTCTCACAGTTTCATGTTGTTCAAAGCATGGTCTGCATTGTGTGAGACAAGCATCTAAGCTTAATTTCTCAATATACCTGGCTGATACTCAATTGTATATAGCATTTTATTTATCCACCCATTGGTGAATGGACACTTGGAATTTCATCTTTTATCTAAGATGGGACTCTGGAATGAAGCAAAATGGTGCAACGTATCATTACAGTAGAACACATACTTAGAATGGTGTATGATTAAAGATTTATGAATTGTTTATTTCTGAGACTTTTTATTTAGAATTTCACAACTCCAGCTGACCAAAGATAATTGAAAAGTATCTGGAGGGGAACTACTCCTGTCTTTCACCACTTTTGTCTTCTACCCCCTTGGGGCCTAGATCCTCATACATTAAATGCTCCACAGTTGTTTAGGAGTTGCAGGTCTTTCTCAAGCTCATTAAGCTCAGCTCTGATTATTGGACCATAAAATGTGAAAGGAACATTTTATTTGACCTCTGTGTGTCTAATATGTGAGAAGTTCCCGGTTGGTGGAAATAACACTAGGATATAGATGAGAGCCTGTATTCCTCATTAGACTAAGAATCCCTCTCACAGAAAGTGTGGTGAAAATCAGTCCTTGACAATTAAATGTAGTTGGTAGATATAAGGAGATCGTGACTTGGCCTTGCGTAGCTTTTCTTTGACCAGATTAGCAACACGTAATAGAGAAATTGCTTCCTGAGATCTGGCCTATGAGTCTCTAATCTGGGGCTCAGGCCAAGGGATCCAATCCTAAGGGACACCATGTATTGGATGGAAGTTAATGAATGGATTTGATGTTTTAAAATCTTTTACATCAACTCAAGTAAAAAGATATAATGCAGTGTCTTCCTTAAGCTATTGTAACCTGTGGTCTAGGAGGTTAGACAATGAGGACTTTCAACTACCTTATAAGACCGATCACTTGGAACTTTCCAGTGTGTGTATGTGGCCTCTTCTGTGAGTTTTCAAGATAGGTATAGAACCCAAGGCCTCCATCCATCATGAAATAACGGTATTGGATGCCACCAGGAGGAGAGGATAACAGAAAACAGAGCTTTCTTTGTGACTTTCTCCCTTTTATAGAAGTATCTCCAAAGATTTCATGTTTGTGAATTTACATCCATAAATGAGTCTCTTCACCACCTTTGTGTGCAACAGAGACAGGGGAAGTGGGCACTTGGTCCCTTTTAGGTAAAATTTGTTTAGATAAAACTTATAGATATTTGGTGGATGGAACAGTTTACATGGTAGGTAGTGGTGACATACATTTGAAATATTGAATAGTGATATACAATTTGGATTTAGGCTAAGGCACCCTTGCTTATACTTAGGCATAGGAGTTGGAAATTTAATTTCATCCTGTTTTGTTTTTAAAACTGTGTTACTTTGGAACTTCAGTTGTAAAATCCAACAGGATTGGGAGCACAGTATATAGCTTTTTACAAATGTGATAGGTTTGCACTTGTTTCTGAGACATGGGGTAAAGTTTTCTAAGTTGGGATTGCCAGGATCTATTGCACAAAACCTGTTTCTTTATATTGAGTAATAGATCTGCCATTGCACACTAATCTCAGCTTTCTTACTGCATTGTACAGTTCTACTGCTATCTACCCTATCTACCCCAAATTCTTTCTTGTTTCCCACAGAGGGAGTTTCAGGCTATATGCTTGATGTGTAAGCAGAACAAGCAGCCTTCTACCTTCATGTTAACAATGCTGTTAACATAAAGAGCCCTGTCTTCTTTCTACCACATGACATGGGGGTCCACCTAGGAAGACTGAATTCATATGTAACTTTTTGACTTCCCCACTATGTGTCTTCATAACTTGCCGTGTGTCTTTTCCCACTCATCTGATGAGGCATTTTCTCTCCTGTGCAACCATTCTCACTGCTCTGAATCCTCTTCCACACTAGCAATTCTAGCAGAGCCTGAATGATTCTGCACACTGCTTTCTGTATCCCAGCCTTATTCCCCTACCCCCAGCATGCTCAGCTACCACATGAAATGCACAAGTGCTCACAATATATTCTCTATCTCTTGGAACATATGTTTCCCCCTGACTACAGAGTCTTTGTTTGGTCTGCATTTTTCTCTCCTCCAAACTACCTTATAGGAATAATTAATTGATTTTGCAAACTCTTCTAAAGCATCATGAGTTTTTAAAAATAAAAGTTCTTTCATTGTGTAATACTTCCAAATTTATACATTGGCACAAATAATACAGTGTTACAGCTTGAATATGGTCTGTTCCACTCTTAATTCATGCAGAATTTTAATCCTCAGTCTTATGTTAATGGTAATGAGAAGGTAGATTCTTAATGTGGTATGCTGTTCAGACATGGGGGTCTCTAGGGAGTGATTAGATGATTGGATTAAGTCATTAAGATGTAAATCCAATGATTGGATCCTGGTGGTTTTATGAGGTGAAGGAGAGAGCGACCAATGACACATTTGCTCCTGCCAGGAGGAAACACAACCACGAGACCCTCACGAGTCTGCTGTGTTATGTTTAGACTTTCATTCTACAACATTGCAAACTAAAGAAACATATTTCTTTTACAAAATAGGTTGCACCCGTAATTTTATTACAGTGATGACCAGCTAATACATACAGGGATTTTTGATATGCATGTTATTTGTACTAACGCTAAGAAATTTACATTTGTCATCTTGCTACTAAGTAAACTGCAGTATATATTCAGAATTCCCTAATTCTTGCAACTGTTTTTTTTTTTTTCCCCCTTTTTCCTCAGGTCTAGTCCATCCATTCCATGTTGATTTTTCTTTCTTTCTTTTCTTTAAAAGAAAAAAAAAAAACTAAAGTGTACTGCTGAGGATATGGCTCAGTGGGTAAAAGTGTTTGCCATGAAATCATTAAGACCCAAATTTAGATAGGAAGTACCCATGCATATGGTAGCATGAGCTTGTAATTCCAACACTGGTAAGAGGAAGACAAGGATATCAAAAGGGCTCACTGGTAGAAGGTCCAGCCAAAAAGATGAAGTCTGAGTTGAATGAGAGACCCTATCTCAATAAATAAGGTGGAGAGTTTATAAAAGTGCACTGCCTTCCATTTGGGCTGGAGGACAAAAGATCAAATCCTTTTTGACCCATGTGCCTGGTGATCAGCAAGCCTCCCAAATTGCTTCACTACCTTCACTGAGCTCTGGCTATGGCATCAGTTACCATTCCGTAAATCCATTAAAAAAAAAAATTCTATTGTTTTGACTTTCATCCACATTTGCCAGAGATTCTTTTTTCCCAAGTTAACAGGGAGGTAGAGGAGCAGAGTCATGTGACAAGACACTACACACTATCTTTCTAGACAAAGACAAAAACTTCTATGTGCTGACACGATCATAAAACATGAATTAGAAGATCAGTTATTAATGAAATACTTCAACCTAATAGTACAGCTATGAAGCCCTTGGCTTTACATGGTGTTCGGCACTTGTAAAATGAAAGCTCATACATATTTCTTTGCCTTCTATTTTTCTCCCACAGCAAATCTAAATGAGCATTCCGAAGCAATGGTCTAGAAAGAAGTGTGGTCACATGGCTACCCATACTCAAAGAAAAACATACACCCCATTAGAGATTCATAGCAAAATGATAAACCCAGATGAACAGGATCTGGACAGCTTTAAAGCAAACAAACACATTGGTCATTGTTTAACTCATTATTACCTAAATATATTTATAATCATAGAGCACCCTATTTCTCATTAATGTTCTATGGACATAGGGTTCCTCAGAACATTTTTGAGAAATGAGCTTGGACCAGACCCTGCACACACCTTCTGGCTCACGTCTACACAGGCTGAGAATGGCAAGTTGAAATCAGTATGTGTAGAGTTTAAAGGAAAATAAAACCAATCCTTAAAATTTTATTTTAGTCCCAACTTGTCTCACATCTTTCAGAAAGAGCAGTAAATTTGTGCTGAGCTACCTGTAAAATTGTGTTGCATCTCTGCTTAATTTTTCTTTTGCCAAATTGCTTAATCCCCCCCTGGGGATTAACCCTGGGAGCAGGGTTGACCTGAACTCCAGAGCTAGAGCTGAACAAGTCTCCCCAATTACCTTTCTATGTACTTATAAATAGATTATGCTCCTCTCTGATTTTAAGCTTGGCATGGTGTTGGTTGAAAACATTAAAAATAATGAGAATGTAAGTTAAATGTAATCTTCTGATCGGGCAAAAGGCAGATTAGATTTTCTTCATTTCCTGAGGATTCCAGCTATGCAGCTTGTACAAGGCTTTGGAATGTAAGCTAATATGTCATCTTCATTCTCAGATACCTACACACATAACACCTTAGGTACTCAGCCACCCTCTGCCCTTTAGCACATTTACCCTTGCCATCCACTGCTAGGGACTGTGCATAAAGAGCTGTGAGGTCACATGTATCTTCTTGTTCCCTTTTAGCATTTTTGTGCCATTTCTGCTCCTGAGATTCAGCTTCTATCACTGTGTGGTCACAGCCACCAGGTTCTTGTTGTTTTTCATATGTTTCTATTTCTGATTTTGGTACAAGTATAAAAGAGAATTCCTCTAGATAAAAGAAGAGGATGTTACGAACTAGCTGTATGATTCAGGGAAAATTCTCACATTCTCTGAACCATGGTTTCCCAACGGTAAGATGAGGCTAATGACAGGACCTGCGCAAAGGGTTGTTGTGGCAGTGCAAGGAGACTTCCCAGAATGCCAGCAAATCCTAGAGTCAGTGCAGACGTGACGCTTGAATAACTGGGCAAACTTCCCAGTGGTGATGTGAGCATATGAGATACTGAGCCAGGCGGTATGTCTTTATTGTGAGGATCTATCTATATGTGAACCATCAGCACATTGCATCTGTGTAGGAAGTTTTAAAGTATCTCACTCTGGAAACCCACTTCTCCCCAAAGTCAGCTGGTTCATATGCACGAGGGGGTGTTTTTCACTTGTTGAACCCTTAATGAATTTGGAGAAATGTGTCAGGTGCCTGTTCCCATTGACCTCGCTTTCACTCCATTTTCCAGGTTCTGCTTCAGAGCACTCTCCCACCAAAGTCCCTGGGAACCAGATGTGTCGTGCCTGCAGTCACACATACTGCTGAGGTGTCAGAGTGCCCTATAGGTGGGGGGCACAGTAGTGAGCCCTGACCAGTTGAGTGCAGCTGCCAGTCTGGTTATTGTCCTTACATTTCATTGTCCCCAAGGGTCGGAAGGAGTGCACATGTATACAGCTCAGATGGTCAAGTGTTATGCTTGCTTATTAAAGTTCATTCCCATTCAGCCTTCTAATAACCCTCAATATTCAGGTGTTGGTGAACCCACATTATCGTCATTGATATTAAGCTTAGAGAAATGAAGAAAACCTGTCAAAGTGTGTGGTGATGGGATTCGAGCCAAATTCTGTTTGATTTTAGTACCGTGTACTATGGATGTTACTTTTGGAGCACAAAGATGGCTCAGGGCAGTCTTTCACACCATCATCAGGAGAAGGAGAGGAGGAAAAATTCAGGCATGGATGTCACTACTTCACACATGAGGACAGGGTGGTTTTTACTTCCATATTTAATTGCTTATTTTTGTCTAATGATATATCAGGAAGCCTAAATTCTGTCCTTGTGTTAGTTTCCATGGCTACAAAATGAAAGTGTTGGGCAACCTGTCTATGAATATGATGGTAGGATTGCAGAAAATTAGCACAGGTGAATAACTTAGGAGTCTAGTGGGTTGGTCTATTAGTTAATTTTCTCATTGCTGTGACAAAACACCTGACAGAAGCAACTTAAGGAAAGAGAGGTTTATTTTGGCTCATGGCATCAAGGAGACTTCAGTCCATCATGGTGGCAAAGTCATGATAGAAGGAGCTCAATTCCTGGCAACAGGTGTGGACATGGATTGGGGCCTGATATGACATGGATCATAATGCAGATAAAAGCAGTCCAAAACCTGGCCTTTGCAACCTACTTCTTTGCTCCTGGCTCCATCTACTTAAGGCAACATAGCTTTTAAAATAGTGCCAAAAAGTGGACCTGGTGTTCACAACATAAGTCTGTGGGTGGGGTCATTTCAGATCCAAAGTCTGAAAAACTGTTGGAAAGGTGCTTCCTAAATAGTTGATCAAGCTTCGGGTTCAGAAGGAAACACGGATCTTAATGACATCAGGAAAATTTGTCAATGCTGCTTTGATCAGCCTGTTTAACTGTTCTTATGCCTTACCTTGTCCTGAAGTCCTGGTCGAGTAGCATGGTATACTGAATAAGGAGCCAATTGACAATCTGCTCCCATGGGCCAGGTAGGATAGTGTTAGGAAAATGTGCTACGATTCCTATGCCCCCACAAGTGACTAGGCAAGATAACATCTAAACAATGTCTCGTATCACCATTCCTTTTCTTCCTTTCCTTTCACTGCCTCATAGTTTGCTTAACAGAGAAATTAAGACTAAAATGGAGGCCTCGGTTTGTGTTACCAGATAGCCTGAGTAATGGGTTGAGGGAACTATGTTACAAGAATAAAATGTGAATGAGAGAGATGCTGCAGAATGGAAAGCATGGAGGATGCAGGCAAGAGAGCAAGAAGAAATGATAGTATGGAAGAGGGAAAGAAGTGAAGGTATAAGAGGAAGTATTCCAGGGAAACATACATGCTTTCTGTGTACTGCTCATGTATACAGTTTTTCACCTGGCACCTCTGTGGTTAGATGGTACCTCCTCCAGCAAGCCTTCTCTGGTCACTCTGTCCCAAGAGCCTTCTTCCTTGGTATTTTGTCACTGCATCCTGTTAGTTTGTCTCTGTCAGTTGTAACTTTATACTTACTTTTGCTTGCTTTGCCTGTGGGTTTTGAGTTAGAGCCAGGGTGACTGGATTTGAATCAGGTTTGAATTAGAACCAGCTCTACCATCTAACAGCTAATGTGACTTTGGAAAAGTTCTTAGTCTCATTGAGTCAGTTTCCTTGTCTCCTGTCTGGAGATTATGGTGGAAGAAGATTAAATGTTTTACTGTATGTGAAGCATATAGAGCTAGGCAAGGCACTCTGAGAGGTCTCACAGAGTAGCTGTACTTGTCATTCATACTTGCTGATAGCAGATGCTCTTCTGTGTTACATATCTATTTGGGCATGGATTTTATCTGTTTCCTCTCAACTGATACCCAGAACTAGTATGTGTCTCGCATGTATGAGGTACTCATTGTATGAAGGTTGAATGAATAAAACAATGGACATAAAACAACAGAACAACCTGGGCACACCAAGAGCAAACTTTGAAGTCTGGCAGATTCCCTGGACCACAGACTCTTCTGCAAACAATTACCTCCTAGGTTCCTTTGACCTGTGGGAAAAGCTTCAAGGAAGAATCCACCTTTTGTTTCAGTGGTTCTACCTCCCTCTAATCCAGGCTCCACGCAGGTCTTGAATCACTTCATTTGGCCACAATACATCCATATCCATGCCTACCAGGAAGATCATCCTGTCTCCTTGTCTGTAGTGCATGCAACATGGCTGATATCTATGTTCTGGAGAAGACAAATAAACAGAAGTAATTGCGGTTCAGTTAAAATATATATATATCAAGACCCTTAGGATACAGGAGCGATGTGTGAGTGGCACTCATATTAGCATTGCACACAGTTCCTCTACTCAGCCTGCTCCCTCCCTCGCTTTCCTCTTGCCTCACTCTCTTCATTACTCTTTAGGCCTAGAGTTGAAAGCCTGCTCATTCTTTCCTCTTTCCTTAGCTTTAGGCTCAGAGATGAAGAAATGAAAACAAAATAAATCATCAAGGACTGGAGAGGTAGGTTGTGTAAAAGAAACCCAGCTTTCTATATAGGAGCTACATTTTGTATGGGTCTGCATTGCTCTGTGGTGCAGAGGTGGGCTGTATAAGGAAAACACAGCTTTCCACATAGGAGCTACACTGTCTGTGGTTCTGAATTGCTCTGTGGTGATGTGCATAGGTTACATATGTATATGTATGAGCATGGCCAGCCCTGCTGTTTCCAGAATAGTGCATCTGTTTCCAAACTCTTTGTGCTACAAAGGGTTAATGTAACCCTGGGAGACTCTCAGAGTTAATGAAGCTATAGAGTAGCATGGTATCTGGGGCTCTACACATGCTTTTGTTCTTGAATCTCTATATTGCCCAAGTTTTCATGAGCTTTTTTATATGAAACTGGGATGAAATATAACTCATGGTGTCCTATTCCAGTTCCCAAGTGGGTCTGCAGGATTCATTTAATCTGAAGAAGGCTTTGAGATCTCATCAGAAATGCTGTGATATGGCATTTAATTTTTTTCTATTAATGTTGCCTTTGGGGATGTATTTTGTCCTCACATTCTCTTCTTTCTCTCCTCTCTCCTCTCTGTCTCTCACTCTATCCATTCTCTCTCTCTCCACTGGAACTAATGATGAAACCACCTGGGGTGATGCTTTTCCTATTTCATGAATTGCTGAAGTGTCATCTAATAGAAAGATGACTGGAGTAACATTTCTATATATTGCTTCATTTTCTAATTTACTCTTCTCACCCTCTTTTTTCTACATTCTCCCATTCTCTGTGCCATCTTTGATCTCTTCCTCCTCCATGTTTTACTTATTAATTAATCATTTGTTTATTTATGGGACCAGAGATTATTTAGGTAGAAGAAAGATCAAAAAAAGCCATATGTTTAACCTTTAAGGTTAACAATGGTACACACTATATGCATAACTAGTAAAAAATTGATAAAACTTTTTTAAAAATTAAAACAAAAAGTAGTACTTATATTGATACTTTCAAAAAAAAAAAAGAAAAGAAAGCCTTCTTTGTAAGATATATAAAGTTGATAATAGGCTAGTTAACATGGGCTTAATAGAAAGCCCGTGAACAGGAAAGAAAAGGGCATCGATTGTGTTGAGACTTGGGACCTGAAGCATCATATGTGTATGGTGTTAAAGTGCTTGGTACCTAAACTGTCTTTGGAAAGGGATTTAAACTTTGCAAGTCTCAGTCTTATTATATGAAAATACGGTGGAGCATAATTTGTCTCAAGGATACAAAGAATGTACAGCATTAACACCATGCCTGAACTGAATGTTAGAGAGTGATGCGATGCATCTATTGTTCATACTTTAACTTGGTATGCCAGTGCTGCTAATGCTAGTTGTAAATATGTCTCAGGAAAAAGTGAGTTTGCACACCCTAGTGACCTGATAAATCTTGGTATTGGATGAGTATTTTCAAACTCATTCTGCAGGGTGGTTAGGCAATGCACAAGCAACAGGAATGAAAGTTTGTAGTCCAAGCAAATGGGACAGTTTCAGAAAAGTACCAAATAGCCCCTGGAGGTTTCTTTGCATATCTGTGGTTTGGTTTAACATTAAAGGATCACATGTACCTGCTGATATCCTTAAAATTTGTATTGACACTCTAAACAAGGAAAAATAGTGTAGTTGACTGAATAATTACACCAAAAGTTATCGACCACCTAGACCATAGAACTAATAATGCCACCTTATCCAGAGAAAAGTTTGCAGCTTTGAGTATGTTAATGTTTAGATGGTGGGATTATTCTTTATTACCTAAGTGGTTCCATTCCTATAATAATGAAAGCATCTAATAAAAGGGAGACACAGAGAGATTTAATTTCATGGAGAATGAGAAGACTCATGACCAGTAAGATGTAAATGGAGGTGAGGTGGCCATAATCTAAGGAAACTCACCAGAAGGGAACGTGTTCAAGCAGTCATGTGTGCAAATAATTCTAGCCCCACTCAGGGCAGCTGTTTAGTAGATACACAGTTCATGTATGGGAATAAATGGAATGTGTACACGACTTCTTCTGGCTACATTTTCTTTCTTGAAGGCCCTGCTCTTCCTTCAGCTGTGCTTACCTTGCTTCTGGGAGAGAAAGGTAAGGAGAAGCACAGAGAAACCATTATCTTTCCCATTTTGCCATCCAGAAAGGAGGGAGCTGTCCAGCACATTAGCTCCTGAAATTCCCATGTGCGTCTCTGCGGGTCATGACTAGTACCACTGGATGAGATCTCAATCTCATTGATACAAGGTTTTTGTTCATTTGTTCATTTGATGATTTTTTTTCTTGCTAGATTACACCATACCCATGCTTACCAGGAGATGCCATTAAAGAGAGTCAGTTGCACAGGTAACTAGGAGACTGCTGGACCTGTACACTTTTTATCCTATTTTCAATGAAAACTTACTGTCATGTGTGTTTTGAAAAGCAACTGTGTTCTAAAAAAACAGATTTTCAAATTGATAAATTAATATTAAATATGTCCTTTTTGCTTCACTTAAAAGATTATTAGTCTCATATAGCAAACAAGTGAGCAAGTGCTTCTAGTTATTTAGGGCATTATTAAGAGTTAAACATGACTTCCCAAGATAATCTAAAGTCAAAAATTACAGATAAGGCTAGTCAGCACTGGAACTCTCTTTAAGAATCTAAAAGTGGTTGATAATTAGTATTTGTAAATCTCTATATAATTTCCATGTGACTTTCCCCATACTTACTGTGGTGGATTGATTCAGTTTTTCCCCATAAACTTAGGTGTTCTGAATGCTAGGTTCCCAGTTGATGGAGATTTGGGAATTATTGCCTCCTGGAGGCAGTACATTGTTGGGGGTGGGATTATGGGTATTACAGTCAGTTTCACTTTGCCAGTTTTTGGCACACTCTCCTGTTCTTGTTGTTCTTGTTGATGTTGCTCAGGAGGTGATATCCACCTCTTCTCAGGCCATTGTTTTTCCCTGCCATCATGGAGCATCCCCTCAAGTCTGTAAGGCAAAATAAGCCCCCTTTTCTCCACAAGCTTCTCTTGGTAGTGTGGTGTCTGCCAGTAATGTGAACCTGATGGCAACATGTACCACATAAGTTATTCCAACGAACATAAATTGGTTTTGTTCATTTTTCAGGTGATAAAATTAGGTCCCAGTGTGGTTAAATGACTTCCCCAGCAGTCAAGCAGCCAGAAGTGACATAATGGGACATTCAAAGTCCTGACCATCTGGCACTTTGGTATGTGTCCACTTTGATCCCTGGATCCTGTAGTCCTGTTCACAGAATGGGAATGGCTTTGTTGGAGTGTACCATTCCAGGACTGTATTGAGTTAACAAAGGTTAATGAATAGCCGAGTGCTACTTTTTGATATGTGACACGAGATGAGATTGCTAAGTATTATTTCCTCAGCCATGGAGAGAGGTGATACTGACCAGGTCTCCACTTTGCTGTCCATTGCTATTGCTGCCAACTTGGGTCCACACATCAACATGAGTCAAACAGCTCATATATTCTTGTTCCTCTAAATGAAGGATGCACTCAAGCAATTGAAAACAACTTCTAGGACAATCTTGTTCCATTACCTCTAATGGAATTGAGGGTATATGGCGCACTGTATGTGCTGATATTTTACAGAAACAAGGCAGGATTTTCCCATTAGTCTGTGGATGGATGAGACATGAAACTAACTCCTCAGAGACCTCTCGCTTTGTCACAATACAGCCAGTGAATCATGCTAGAAGATTTGGGAAACTAAATGCATTTTCGCTTCCTGTTTTATCCTCCTATGCATTCTACACCTTTTCCATGGTATTTCTCCTTCTGCTAATAAATTTGGTAGCAGCCCACACAAAAACACCCCTGTAAAATGGGTTTGCCCAGACATTTAAGGAAATGTCACTGCTGTGTGGAACACAAAGTTTTCTTTAAATGTGGTATTGTTTTGGTTTGTGTATTTGTTATTTTCCTTTTATTTTTTATTTTGATTATTTAACCTCCTGCCTAATGAAGAATTGGAATTCTCTGCTTCCAGCTTACAGACTGTGTCTTTCTCTGTCTCTCACCATCTGTCTTTCTCTGCCTCTTGTGTGTAAAAATGTTTTGGCAGATCATTCCTATCTCAGTGAATACCCATGGCAGAGTGAAATGCAATGACCAGAAAATAAACTATTCAATTCATGAACAGTTGCTTTCTCTGGGGTCCATTTCTACCTGAGCTATTTCTTTCTTCCTTTCCATCCTCACTTGTATTAAGAAGTTGTTTTCTTATCCAAGCATGACATGAGACTCCCTTGCCCAAGAACTTTAAGAGACACAAAAGTTAACAATGGTTCTGAGATTCTGTCTGATCCTCTGTGGCTCTCCACTTTGACCTGATAATCAAGGATTCATCTTAGGTCTCTGGAGAAGATTCATCTCAGGTCCCCATGATGAACCTGCTTAAACAGTCATTCTCCAGTTGAAGTCTCACCAGGGTTTCTGTGGACACACAAAAACCATGAATGGAGAGTTAGTGCTGTGCAGCTTAGCCTTCTTATGGGTGGGCACAGTGCCATAAAAATGATGAAGGTTGTTTTCCAAGATAACACACTGGAGTGGAGCTGAAACAGAGTCATTGCCTCTTTGCTTTTAACATAAAGGGATAGACATGTGTTATCAAAATAGCAACATTGATTCTCAGGAAATTATTGATGAATGCAAAGTAGATTATACAATGTATTGCTATTAGAGTGTTATTTATGATGGAGAAAATAAAAATAACCTACATATATCTAACAATAGACTAATGTGATACACATGATGTGATTTATACATTCATGTAATACTGTTTAGCTGTTTTTCAATGTTTTTGAAAATAAATATTTGTCATGTAAAAATAGCAACATTGTACATTTTATTTCGCCTTATGTGGCAATGCCATGCATGTGTACAATGCATTTTGATCTCACCTTTACCCCCACTCTTTCCTCTCCTACTAAAACAATTCTTCTCATTAGATCCCCATCCTACATTCATGTACTGTTTTATTCTATTTTATTTTTCTTTATTACTTATGTAAATACTCAGTCACGTTGGTACCATTGTTAGCCTCCTGCCTGTCCTCCCCTTCTCACTGGGGAATGTAGGTGTTGCATTGTGTGGGTGGCCATCAGCTATGGGGAAGAGGCAATGTCTCTGTGTATCATCTTGTGCCCAATTTGTGGCTATAACAATCTTTCTGTCCCCTCCTCTGAGAACTTCCCTGAGCCATGTTGGGTTTGTTTTAGGTCTACTTCAGTGATGAGGTCTTGGGAGCCTCTGTGTAATGATTTGCATTAGGATTCCTTGTGTAGTCATGGGTGGCAGGATATTTACTAAAGAATGGACAATACTCCAGTGGCTAACCCTATAATGAACATGACATCCCCTCTCCCAGAAATCATCAGTTTCTATTATTTACTCTGGAACATGTGGGTTTGATGGAACTTCCTTATCTAGGATTAGATGTCAAAAGGCTCAATCCAGTACAGGAACCCCAGTCTGCTGTGAGTCCATAATGGTAGTGCATTTGTCATATCCAGAAGATAGCATTCCACAAACCAACACCTTTTTGTTTTATATTCTTTCCACTTCCTCTTCTGTGTGTTTTCCTCAGCCTTGGAGAGCATGGTTTAGATGTCATGATTAGAACTAACCATAAACTCATCACTTTTTAATGTAATTTGTCATTTATGGATTTCTGTAATCACCTCTACCCTTGTTGTGAAGAAACCTGTATTCAAAGCTGTGAGCAGTATCAATCTATAGGAAATAAAACAAAACACATAGATATTTAGAAAGAAGTTATAACATGTGTCCAAACAGCAGAACCTCAATATTAAGTATCCCTTAGGGCCTAGGGCACTAACTCCAGATGTTTACTTTATGCTTTCCATGGCATGGGATAGTTATATTAAGAGCTTCTATTCCCAAGACAGCATTTAAGCATGGTGGCCATGATTCTGTGAGAGTGGCTAAGGCTACCCTCAGCATCACTTTTTCATAGCTTCAGGAGGAAGGAAGCAGTGTCCAAGGTTACACACAAAGAAAAGGAAGACACATCTGCTTCTGCTCTCTTGGCTTCTTCTGCCTCTGCTAGGCTTTATTCCCCCCATGTGTCTAAAGATAACCAACATTAGTGGTCACTGCCTTCTTCTTTAGCAAGTAACAAGACTTAGCAGGAGACACAGGCCACTTTTCTCTACAGACACTATTCCCACCAGGATATATCTCCCCTCTGCTCCTACCCACGATCTTTTTTCTCTTGGTGTGAAATCTAGGCAAGGGGAATGTGACAGCAGTCATCTTTACTCCACACCCAGGGAACAAAGGGCACATTCTGAACTCTGCTTTTCCTCTGTGGACCTCTGTTCTCTTCTAAGTAAAATGTTACAGCATCAGGTGGCACTCTTATTTTTTTTTTTTTTTTGGTAAAAGAGAATATTTCTTGACATAACAGATTGGTGCATTAAAATCTATAAATATTTGATCAGCATGTGGTCCTTAGAGAGGCTCCTGTCAGAATAGCTGAGTGGTATGTGGGCCTCTCTTCTTTCTCTGTCTCCTTTCACCTTCCTCCTCCCTTTACCCCAAACATTTGGGTAATCTATTTACTAATGAACTCAATATTAATGTATCCATTTTTCTCAGTTAGTGTCAAGTTTCATTAGGAAACATGGGAGGCTTGACATTAATCTCATGAAAAATGGGTCTCAGGGAAACTGCTGGGATTTTGTTTCAGGGGAAAGCTTTCCTAGGAAAAGACATGGAGTTTCTCCTTTAGATTCCTTGAAAATAGAAGGTCAGAAAAGCAGTCTCTTTTCTAGCATTTGTTAGAATGGCTGTCTGATGACAGTGCAGACATGGCAGAAGTATATGTATGTATATATACGTGTCTGTGTGTGTGTGTGTGTGTGTGTGTGTGTGTGTGTGTGTGTGTGTGTGTGCTCTCAGGGTGTCTTTTGAAGTAGGACAAGGTATCCTCACTTTCTCCCACCTCTAAAGTTAACAGATGTTATGTAAACTTCCAATTTCAGCCCAGATGTGGTGAGGGAAGCCTCACAGAACATTCACCTTGAACATAGACTCATTGAAGACACTGCCCTGACCTCATCCTTTAAAAGTTGCATGAAGCATCTAGGTGTGCTGGTGCACACCTGTTTTCTTAGTATCTTGTAGGCTGAGTTAAGAGAAACAAAGAGTTTAAGGCCAGCTTGTGATACATAACAGTATCTTGTCTCAAAAAATAAACAAACAAGCAAAAAGTACAGATGGAACAAAAATCACTTCCCTTTCTGAACTTATGTTTTCCTCACATGTAACTTGGGAAATACTACTATCAGTTGTTAAGGGAATTACAAAGTGAGAATAATGTATTCAGAAGCCCAGGGATGCTAGAATCCTACATGCCCAATGCTTCTGTCACTGAGGAAAGCTAACATGAAGCCACCAGCTCAAGCACACCTCCCCCAGCATTACTCTCCCATTAGTCTAGCTCCTAGGTTCTAACTGTCCTCTCAAGAGCTACAAGAACACATGTGCTCAACATGAATGCACCCAAAGCCAGCTCACTGAATCTGCCTATGCAGCTATGAGATCAGGAGAGGCAGTAAAGAGAAGTCCCTGAATAGGTTTGCTGTTTCCTTTCTGTGAGCCAGCCAGAAGGGGAGAAGGATCCAGTCATCCACACAGCTTATAAATACTTCCAACCAAACTCTTTCAAACCCAAATGTTGGGAGCTTAGCAGTAATGATGGTGGCATGGGACTGAAATGCCTTCTTTTGCACTCATCTCATCTGATTTATTTGTCTCATTGAGAATACTAAAAGACACAAAAAGTTAAAAATGTGCAGTGTGCTGCTTGGTGCATTAGAGGTATGAGATAAGCATGAACCCCTCCTTCCTTGAGGCTTCCCTGAGCTCACCTGGAGAGATCTTCATCTTTCTCATTGTGATTCATGTAACATTTTTTTCCTGTATCTCAGGGCATGTTGCATCTTCTAGCTTTTACAATTAGTTGCCAATCTTCTGGAAGTATGTGCCTAGCACAAGATAGGGCACCTGAAAAATGCTTTTGGAGGTTTTGAAAATGACCAGTTGGTAAATGGGTGAACAAGTCAATAAATGAATGAGAGTTGTATGGTGAGGTGTTCTCATATGTTAAAAGAACTTAGGAGTTTTTATCTGGGAAGGAATAGAAGTAAAGTGGGATTAAACATTGAAGTCATGTCCATTAAGGTCATCTTGAACATAGAGAAGATTGGGACTTCAGGAATTCTAAAAGGTAATTTGAGTAGAAAATAATAATTAAAACAGTAGTTTGCTATTTCATAGAGGACTGGATGTCTCACCTCACCATTTGCAAAGAGACACTCTTCCCTTTTGCACTTTCCTGGCAGCCTATATGGGCGAGAGGACAATGAGGAAGTAATGACCCTGTGAAATCATAGACACATAATGATGGATAGATTTTCATTGACTGCGTTTTTTTTTTAATTTTTGAAATATAAGAACAAAATTAAATTCATATAAATTAATGGGATATAGATTTTTTGTAACACTTTCTATCTGGCAAAGCAGGATGGCACTTGTTAGCTCATTTAGCTGCAACAGGGAAGATGAGTGAATTTATTATATACACTAGATGGATATGCTCAAGGCCATGTGCAACCCACTTTGCCCACTACCCAGACCTCTACACATGGGTTATAATATTGTAAGTATCTGCTCCTATATTTCCCCTTGGCTGTGATCTCAGTAAGTCTTCCATATTTACTTAGAACAATGTTTACTTGTTAGTTGTTTTGTAGACACATCCTCCTCTTTGTCTTCCCATAATACCTCACTATGTAATATCTGTGCCATAGAATGAGAATATCAACAATGGAAATCATACATGTTGGAATGACACAAAGGCATAGAATATATGTGAGATTTGTTTCAACTCTGAAAGTTGCCTTTGTCTCTAATCCTCAATATGTGCATCAGAAAAATGTGTTTATTATTCCCAATAGACTTAGAGAGGTTATTATAAGGATAAACAGAGATGTGCCTGCATGCAATGTCATGCACATGGTCTTTTGAAATATTTGATGGATAAGATAGAAATCACAAATACTTCTATTTTCATGTTCCCATTTTCACTTTTCAAAGATCATTAGGATATATCTTAATGTACTGGAATAATTATTCCAGGTACCTAAAGCTATAGTCTTCCTTTGCGAAAATATGAAAGAATTTTAGGTCTTTGGAGACCCTTTCTAACATATGGCTGTCTTCCTCCGCATTGGCTTTGGTAGGTATTGGATAAAACAGGAACTTCCCACTTCCACTGATGTAGGTGAGTCCTAGCTGTGTGGATGAGTCCTTAGAATCTTATGGCTAATTCTAATTTGTACATGTGCATTTTAAAAACTGATCTTTATTAATTCAATATTAGTATCATTTATTCATTTGTATATTTATTTATGTTATTTCTTTTCCACAAATAATGTTAGACAGCTCATTTATATCCAAAGACAACAGGGCAATACACAGCTAAGGGGAAGAGGAGATCAGTGCTGTAGAGCATGACCCTTGTGGTGTCCTAATATCTTCTCCTAATTCCTCTTTACGCTACAAATTGTGTTGAAAAAGAACTTACATATCATAAAGTTTACCCTGTAACACGTAACAAATGACATTTACCATTTACATATGAGTTTTTGTTTCAACAAGTATGTTCAGTTCTAGGAGTGGAATTTCTGTGTCATAAGTTAGGGCATCACAAGGGACTGTCAGACTTTCCCAACACTGATGCGCTGTTTCATATTCCCACTACCAATTTCAGTTCTATATCCTCAACACGTGCTATCGTCATCCTCCTTTTGATTATGGCTATCCAAGGGTATGCTAAGGGATATGAGACCATGGTTTTGATTTGAATTTTCCTTAAGGATAATAGTGATATACAGCACTGTTCTCATTCCTACTTGTTCGTCATTTATGAATATACCTATTTAAATCATTTTCCTTATTGTATATTGTGTTATGCTTATTTCTTTAGTTATGTTTGTTTTCTTATTATGTGCATAATGTAGGGTGTATGTGTTTGTGTGTGTATGTGTGTGTACATGTGTGTGTACGTGTGTGTGTGTGTATGTGTGTGTGTATGTGTGTGTGTGTGTATGTGTGTGTGTGTATGTGTGTGTGTGTGGTATATACACATTTATGTGCACTTGTGGTGTCACATGAGCTTGCCATTGGCAATATTTTCTTAAATTCTGTCTTTATGACATTTCATAGTGGCTAAAGCTTCTAGTCCTGGGCGAAAGATATGAGGTGGTTCTTTGGAGGCCACAGACTCCTGTGGACCTGAGACTTTAAAGCAGAGAAGAAAGGATGGAACATCGGAGGAGAGGAAGCAGTATAGGGTGGTTCTGTAACAGATGCCTTTAGGCTTGATGAAAAAGAATCAAACGTTTCAGGTGAGGTCATGGACATTGTATGCAACTTAGCCTGATGAGACCTTTAGTAGCATTGCGTTGCAGGTAACTGATATCATGCTAACATATCATTCAACATAGATTAGCCACAGAGTAAATATGAGCTACTACTATTATTTCACAGGATCTGGAAGCTGAGATGAGTTACTTGCTGCATGTAGAATAAGCCTCTTGCCCCTGGAGGGAAGCAGTGTATTGGGGTTAGTTCTCCAGGATTCTGCACCAGAAGCCCTTATTTCCCCTTTCACCTCTGGAAGAACCGGCTTTAATTCTTCTTAGCTCTCCCTAGCTAAATGTCAAGGAAACAAAGAACAAATTAATCCATGCAAAATGGGGGAGTGGAGGTTAATTTGTGTACAAGATGAGTGACATCTTACGAATTGATTATTCCCTCTACAATCTCTTGGGAGCTGTGCCCCAGCATTAACATGTGCACGCAAACACACACGCATGCACACGCACACACACACACAAGCACAGTGCACATGCACATCTTCTTTAGTCTCTCACCATACCTCAGTGCCTCCTGTCTGAGCCCCTGTTTTACAGACTTAGAAAAGAGCAGAATAGAAACATTTTTGCATGCCTGGTGGCCTTTTTTTTTTTTTTTCTTCATTCCAGACCTCCTGCCTCCTTAAGCTTCCTACACTCACTGCCAAGTTGTTCAGTGGAGCTGTCGTGTGTTGTTCATATTGTCAGAATTCATGAGCATCTCTGAATATGTGCCTGGAATAATCTCATCTCCTTTTCTTCCTGTTCTGTCTTTCTCCTTAGAGCAGCATGAAGAAAGGGTGAGATTTCACCTCTGGGTACAAATAGATATGGGCTCCAGTGTTAATTCTACATTTTACATGTACTGTGATTTTAACCAAGCCTCTCTTTCCTTCTTGCTCTGGGTTTTCTACATACCTTATGAGGTGGGGTGATGTTTAAAGGGCCAAAAGTTCCAGTGTTTGATGATTTGATTGATGTTAAATATTCATTATTTGATAAGGAACAAGATTGGAAAAATTCCCAGTCTCCTTTTTGTTTGTAGTCTCAATTTCCCCATTAAAAATATATAAGAAAGCAGGGGTTAAAAGCTTTTACAGGTTAAGTTTAGAATGGATAATAATGAAATGTCATTTCTACAATTCAGGTGTAATACTAGCTCTTGGCCACCAATGACATTAGGGGACTAGATCACTTGACACATAGGATTTTTATGTTCCAGGTAAGTCTGAACCTAATTGAAGTATACACCATTAGATTTACCTGCCTGGCATGGGAGTGCTTGTATTGTGCAAAAGCCAAGTAGTTCCCATATAGAGATAGAGAAGATAATTTTAATATCTTCATTCTTTCAACATATATGTATTGAATGTCTCTTGAATTCTGGGAAAAATTCTGTGTTCCAGTGAGGTCCTCTTGCTACCTAGAAAGAAACAACAACAACAAAAACATATTTAACTAAATTTGTAATGAAATTTGAAAGAGAAGTTGGCCTATAAGGAAAATTAAGCAGGGTCAGGTACTTGAGTGTTTGGATTTGCCTGGAAAACAAACAGGAGGTGACAACTGCATTGAAACCTGGAATGTTAAAACCATAAGCCACAAGAAGTTAAGGGATGAATTCACTACAAGCTGAATGAGTGTAAAGATAGTTAGGCTTGGAAAACCTATATGTGTAAAAGGAATTTAGCAAGAATCCCAGTATGACATAAGCAGCATGTGGAGGCCATGTGATTGTGAGGGGGTTGGTTAAAGGTGGAGAGAGGTGTAGTTTTATTACCATTACTATCCCTGGCCTACACTTTCTCATATGATCCTTACAATCCTAAGGATGAATCCTATTATTGGTTGTGTTTCATGCCAAAAAAAAGTCTCTAAATAGCAGTTGTTATGTGCTTATGTCAGAGGTCGGTAGATGAAAGCCTGTGTCTGAAAGTACATTTGCCTGATTCCCTCTTGCTCCATACCCTGAGGGCACTAAGGAGGGACCGCTGTCCCTTTTACATCCCATTCGTTTTTGACCCAGGGAGAGGACTACTTGATAGAAGATGATCTGCTTGGGGCACTCAGAGGCAGAGTGTGACCTGACAAGCCCAATTGGCCCCTTGCCACCTGCATTGGAATGCGGCCACACCCCTTTCTTGAGTATTGCCTTTGGCTGCTTTCCTGTCACATTGGCCAAGTAAATTGCTACAGGGCCCATGTTTCTTTCAAAGACAGAAGTATTTAACATATGACCCTTGGCAGGAAAGTTTTCTGGCTTCTGGAGAGGAGCAAGGAATCAAGAGGAGGTCCAAGTTCTCCAACCTAGTCTTCTTGCACCAAGAAGGCCATTAACCTGGACTAAGAGGGGAGTGTGTGTGTGAGTGTGTTATGGTAGTTTCAGAATACTAGACCCCTGCCCAGTACTAACATTGACTAACATGTAACTTCAAGATATCTTGTTCTTCCCCAGTTTCAGCTATGTGATGTTTAAAATGGGAGTAGTGGACAACATCAGTGATTTCAAAATTATATTAGTAGTATTTCCCATTGATTATTATGTTGAAAAGTATCTAAACTAGAGCTTCAAAACTACTTCAATTTAACCTTTCCAATATCACTTCAGTGGCTGCAGATTAACTTCATGGGCATATTTTGATCATGGCATTTACAGAGAATTCAAAACTCACTGGGTCATTTTTGGTCCCACTGTGGTTCTCTCATTATCTGCTTATGAGGAAGCTTGTAAGTCAGGGCAAAATTCTCCTTTATGGAGATGTTCAGAAAAATCGGTTTGCTTCTTGGTAAATTAAACTTACCTTTGGAAAAGCATACCATCTTTTTTTCCTTCTGACTCTCAATTTCATTTATGAAATGAGAATGGTCACTTATGCTTCACAGAACAATCATGAAAATTCAGTGAGGTGGTATGTTCCAAGGGCCAGGTGATGCATGGAATAATCAGGTGTTGGGAGACTTCTAGATGGATTGAAGCATCCTCCCCACCCCCTCCTCTTTTCGCTTAATAAGATCTAATTCACATACTATACAAGCCACTGGTTAAAAACACAGAACTTGTTAGGTTTTATACATTTCATTGATATATACAGCCATTGCTTATCCATTTTAGAACTTTTTTCTCATCTCAAAGAATCCTCTGTATTTTACCTACTGCATCCTTGCCCTGTGTCACCAACCGCCCCCCGCCCCATCAACCCCAGCTTCAACAGGCATCATTCTTTGGATGTATTATGTAAGTGGAGTCATATTCTACATAGTATTGTGTGACTGGGTGCTTTTACTTAGCCTAGCCTCTCCTATGTTCATCTATGTTGTGGCCTGTATCAGTATTCCATTTCTTTTAAGGCGCATTAGCATCCTATTGAATGACTATAACATAAAGAGTTGAAAATTCATCAGTTGATGGGCATTTGGCTACTGCCTCCCTTTTGATTATAATGAATAGTGTTCTATGCATTTATACACACACTATGTGTTAATAAACATATTCTACGGCTTCAGGCTAGTGCTTAAGCTCCTACACCCCAATTTTCTCATTTTCTAAATTGGCTAATCCTATATACTGTGCAGGTTTGCTTTGAAGGTTAAAAGACAAAGGATCACAACACACTTGGCCTAGAGCCTGACAGGGCAGCTGTTCAATGGAGATGCTTATGAGACAAAACATGGCTTCAGAACAGCAAAACAACCAAGAGCTCTTCATCCCTTTCCTCTTTTCCTTTCCTTCCAGGCTAAAACTGTATCTCCCTGGAGTAAGGAAGCTCATCCCTATGTCTAGCCTTACACTTGTAAACTTTTGGGGTTCTGTCCTTTTCAGATATAAGAGCCTGTTCAGTGAAGTCTGAAAGAAAATTAGCATCTTAGAATATGTGTGAAAATTAAATGGGGCATGAATGCAAGGTTGTTGAAGAGAAGGACTGAGAAGACAGAGGGAGAAGGAGTGTAATTATTTTTTCTGCCTTCCACATTTAAAGAGAAGATACCCTTATTTTACTTGGATTTCACAGTATAACTCAAAAATAAAACTCACAAACTGAAAAAAAAAAAAAAAATCCTTGACAGGCTTTTGTTTGAGTCTTCAAAAGTTCCCATCAGAGCCAAAAGTTGTAATGGCAAGGCATGTCAGAGTGGTGGTGATTAGCAGTGTTCCAGGAGCACCCACAATAGGCCGTGTGCTTGGCGCATACTACTCGTCCATTCAGGGCAGGGCTCTTTCATTTTAGGAATTTTCTGCAAATTGACATAACTTCCACTTATGTTCCTTCAGCTCAAATCCCTTTCCCAGCTGCAAACAGCACCAAGGAAAGGTGGGGATTGCCCTGTGAACTTGGCAGTTTCTACTAAAGCTACAAGGGGGAAAATTGGGCTTTAACTTGTGGAGGGAGGACAAGTTGTCCCTGCTATATTTTCTGTCCTCTCATATATTTATACAGAGTAACACAAAGGGGCTGGTGGTAAACTGGAGGGACAGGGGAGGACATTTGGGCTGGAAGCAGTGTTTGACGTCAGAGGTCAAGCTAAAGAGTTGAAGTCAGAGTAGGAAACAACTGCTGGCTCTTGTTAGGCTGCAACCCAAGGCCTCATGTCTGTCATTCTCTTTCTGCGATTTGCATAGGACATACTAAATCATGCTGAAGATTCCTCCAGGACCAACACAGAGAGCAGCTTAGTGTGAAACTACTCTGTTTTTCTACGCTTCACCAATATTTGGCTCAGATGTCTTCTACTGTGTCATAGTTTCGTTTATTTTCTACCATGTCAGTAGGGTTTCATAAAGTTCAAGTTTGTAACAATGATCAAGATTTCTTTATCTACTCTAGGTTGCACAATTATATCTTCTTGAGATTTCCTGGAGATTTCAGAGAAAGGAATAATCATCAAAGCCAAAGTGAACTGGTAATCTTTTCTGAAGGAAATCTGTTCACATTCCTTTATTACTTTGGTAACAGGAAGCTGTAGATAACAAAGGAACAAGTCTTCAAATGCTGCATGTGCAATAAAGAGCAAGGACGGTGCAAGTGCAAAACACTGGGTTTTCACCATGATGTACCAGTTACCAGTGACCTTGGGCAAAGCACTTACCTACTCTGAGAGCCAGACTCATCTGGAATAAAAATGGCAGACATTCTCACTTTGTAAGAGCAATGTGTTAGGCACTTTTCCATCCCTGTAACAAATGCCTAAGATGAACAGTTTAAAGAGGGGAAGATCCAATTTGGCTCTCTGTTTTAGGGTTTTTAGTTCATGGTCACTTGGATATGTTTCTGTTGGACCGTTGTGACTCAGAGAGAACATCACGGTAAGGTGCATGGGATAGAATAAGCAGCTCACCACATGGTAGCAATGAGGCAGAGACTAAGACATGAAGTACCCCATGGCAAAGTATATCTTTCCAAGGCATGTCTCTAGTGACCACTGTCCTCTAAACATGCCCCCCCCCCCACAGTTCCAGCCTTTCCTAATAGTCTACTCAACCCCTAAATCCATCACTGGATTAAACTATCATCCGTTCGCAGCCCTCATAATATAATCCTTTCTGGAAACACCTACACAGGCTATGCTTTACTGATCTCCCGAGACATTTATATCTTAATTTAATCAAGTTGACGATCAAGATTAACCATCACAGGCAACATAAGAATTATAAGAGATAATGCGTGGGAAATGTCAAGCACAGGCTTCAAGCTCAAAGGATGATACATGCTTACCAAGAGGAGTCTTACCCATTGTAATTTCAGTGGTGAGTCCAATTCCTGGAACATGGTAAACAATGAATATTAACTATTATCATTAGAATCTCCTAATTATTCTGTTCATTGTATTTCTCACCTTAGTGCAACAGTGTGTGCCTATTAGATATGGAGTCCTGAGAGCTAGAGCCTTTGGTAAGAGCTCTTGGAGAAAAAAAAAAAGGACTTCTGGTGTTTATTCACACCTTTTTGCATGTTCCCCCATGCATGTCAGTTAGCTGACTAAAACGAGGATTTTCTGACTGAAAGTCACTTTCTTCTGTTTCTTAAAATTTCCCATAGACTGCTAATACATACCTGAAACTTTTGCTACTTGGAGGCTGAAGCAGGAAGAATAAAAGTTCAAGGTTTACATGGGCTACAGAGATAGTTTATGGCCAGCCTGAGAAACTTTGGATGACCCTCTTGTCAAAACAAAATGTAGCTGGGCATGGTGGCACATTCTTTTAATCCCAGTACTTGGGAGGCAGAGTTGGGAGGATTTCCATGAGTTCAATAACAACAACAAATACAGGAGAAGACTCAAAACTTATCAAAACAAAAAATAAGAGGCTGTCAATGGCTTAGCATTATGGGAGATTCCTAAGACACCCTCCAAGGCTTAGGGAACATTGTGGATGAGCATGGGCAGAAAGAATGTAAGAGCCACAGGGTGGGAAGGTGTACTGTGAGGCACTATCCTCTCTACATGAACTGACTGGTGGCATACATGACCTCACAGTAATTACTGATAACCCTATAAACCCACACTGCTCAGAGCCCGTAAACATTTTCTTTTTTTTAAAAAAAAAAATATTTATGTACACAGGGTGTATACAGTCACGTTGATACCACTGGTAGCCTCCTCCTTGTCCTCCCCCTCTGCAGGGACCCTCCTCATTGGTGAATACGGCTGGTGCATTGTGGGGTTAGCCATCAAACCTGCAAAGTCCAGGGAAACACCAAACCACACAAAACACAATGATGTGTCAGGGATAAAATCAAACTATAACCATTTTGACATAGAGGAAAGAGGAGGTCGAAAGGAATGAGACAACACAACAGAAGAAGGACTTTCTCTGAAAAAGAACATCTTTCAGTAGAATGGGAGTAGAAGGAGAGGGGACAAAAGACAATAATGTAATGGCAATATAACCTAGTCATGGTATGTTCATATATTTAAGTTCTCAATAAAAATTAAAAAGGAAAACAAGATTTTCTTTCTGTTTCTTCTTTGTCCAAAACTGAGCCCTATTTCATTTTTCTCCATGAGTGGCAGGTACACTAAATCCGTGTTTTTAAAATGACCTCGTTTCTGTCTTGTCTGTGTATGTGATGTGTGTATGTGTGTGCGTGTGTGTACATACATGCAGCTGTGCCACGACACAGGTAGACCAACTTTATGCATTGGTCCTAGACTTTCTTCTTGTTTTGAGGCCAGGCGTTTGTTGTCCATGGCTGTGTTTGCCAGGCTGGCTGACCCATGAGTTTCTGGAAGATTCTCCCACTCCCCGCTCCCAGCTCAATATATTTGTTTTGTGATTTCAAATGTGCCCACTATGGTGTCCAACTTTATGTGGGTTCTGGTGGTCAGAACTCATGAACTTGCATTTGCATGTTGAGTACAGCCTGGTCTTGTCTTTTAAAGGGATAAGTGTGCCTTCTGCTCAGCCTCGTCCCATTCCTGCTGGCTGCCATGTGAATAGCTTCGCTTTCCTGAGCCTGTGTTTCACAGATGGCCAACACTCCCTATCACTGCAAAGACCTGACCCTGAAGAACAAGTGCACATAGGTCATCAGTGAAGGGACCAGCATATATGTCTTTATGTATCCCCTTTCAGTTATTTTAAAAGTTATCAAAATACATATGATAAAAACACCTTGCCAAAATGAAATTGGATTAGAAGCAGTGATTTAGACAACTTGCCTTCTTTGACTGAAGAATATGGAGTGGCTCCCTCTTACAGAAGCTGGAACAGCCAGTATGAAGAAACACCTCCTCTCTTCTTACAAGTCTTCTCTGATGTCTGTAAGATGTCCTGCAGCTGTTTGCTGACCTTCTTACTAGAGGTTAACTTTTCCTGTTTCTCTAGAAGGAGATCGCCCTGCTCAGAACACCGTTATGTCTCTCCTATGAAGTTATGACTCCTTGGGAAGGCTTCCATGCCTTCAATACACTTTCCTTCTACATTCAACTTCCAGAAGATATTTACTCTTTTTTTCCCTTTCTGTGAATCACATTTCATCATCACCTTTGTAATGGATTTGCCATCACTTTCTGCTTACTGTGAGTGACCTGTTGTTCAGTCCATTCACACCTGTGCTTCTCTGGCTGGCTCACCAGAGAGGCAGGTGATAAATGGCTAGAGAAAGGTCACACAGTCCAGTCTTGAATTAGCCTCAGACTGGCTGAGCGACCTTGTCAGTTTTAAACTCCTTTCTCTACCCATTTCCAAGGGATGAAATGAGACACTCCATAGTTCCTGCCATGCATAGAGGTGGTGAGGCGTTCATTACTACTCACCAGGAAATGGCTTTTCCACCATCATAGAAAGTCTAGAGAACACCAGTAAACTTGGCAATTATAATAAAGAGTGTGTTTGGAAATATCAGTAGCCATTCAGCCTGAGGTCTTTCAAGAGTCAGGTTGTGGCAAAGAAAGGACATTGTAAGTTGTGAGATACTCAGCCCAGTATTTCTGAGCACTTTCAAAGTTCTCAAATCTGGTTCTCTTCCCTCCCTTTCTCTTCTTGATAGTCTTAGGTTTGGCATATGAAATCAAACACTGTCTATCCTATCTGATAATGTTTTCAATTTTGTACATGACCTGCAGAAATAAATCCATATGCAGAAGCTGACCACATATTGGGGAGTGAATTGTTTAAAGTTACAGACTATTACTCAGACAGTTAACTGAAACCCAGAATCCTACTCCAGGAATAAAAGATCATCATTTTCTCCCATTGATGATTATGGGGCCCTACTAGAATCCTCCAGGCCTTTAACTTTTCATGTTTGCTTGTTAATTTAGATGGAACAAATGGTTATAGTGTATGTCAGACTGTGTTCTTGGCCCTGAAATGAATGAGCTCTAAAATGCTGCCCACAAATGATGATTAGCATATACTAGGTATTCAGTAAGTGTTGCCTAATTGCTTTACTCATTGCTGGATCCCTGGGTTCTAGGATAAAGCCTTGAATACCATCCTTGTTCCACAAATATTTGCTTTCATCAACTTTCAGGACATTTTAGAGCATGGAAATGGAGAGAGATGACAGAAGTGGAAAAAGTGTGTAGAGAGATACATATTTGAGATATGCCCTTAATAATTAAAAAAAAGTTAATGAGTGAACTCTTAGTGGTCTTCTAAGGGACTCCCACATCAGCTCTTTCATCTTCCAACTCACCAAACAATCACTGTTAGGTGAATCTTCCCCAGACACAACACTGATAATGTCACTATCTCTGTATTATGTTTCTACATACTTCTTTGCTTGGCCTTTTCAAATGGGGACTCCATTTCTCTATCTTTGTTTCTCTTGCCTTCTTTTATAGGCACAAACTAAACATGTGACATCTGCTTCTGTTGGGGCCATTGTTAATCTGTTCCCACTTCCTCAAGACCATCTTCTGTAGGTCCCTCTGTATGCCTTCATGAACATTCAAATTTTTTTCTGTCCTCCAACTTTTCATTTACATGTATTCATTTAGATGAAATGAAGTCATTGAGAATTTACTGTGTGCCAAATTTTTTTCTGGGCTCTGAAATGAATGTGAGACCATAACCTTAGGTAGTAACTAGAACAGTCTCAACTGTCCCAACGCTGTGTGTCCCTGAGTATATAACTTCTATTCATTGCCCTGTCCACTGATAAAATATTGCCCTTTAGATTCTATCTCAAGTACCATGTTATCTTTAAGGATTTTCCAGTCACCTTCACACCCATATAGCCAGGGAACCACTTTCTCTCACTCGCCCCAGTTTCCTGAAGATGTGCTGTCTTGGCAATTTAAACACTTTCCAACTCCAATTCATTTAGGAGACTGCCTCCTCCTGCTTCAGTCAAGTAGGTGCTTGAAAAATTGTTACTCTGTCCACAATCACAAGATAATCCCCCAATACCAAGTTGGGTGCTCCAGGAAAAGCAATAAATCATCTAGTAGTACCTTTACCAATATGTATTTTGTATACATTTCTGCCTTTCCCATAGCCAACACTGGGAACAATTTCTTCATTTTCCAGTGCATAATTTTCTGAGAGCAATTCCATTTCCCTACTGACACTCATTGGTGTCACTTGCATGCTTATTTTATTCACACATTTTGTGACCAGCTTCCAGGTTTCAGTATTGTAGAAGAGAGAGTGAGGAATAAAAGTGTGAGCTTTGGATCCACCATTAACTTGCTTTGTTGACCATGGGCAAGTTGATGTCCCTCCTCACTTCTGCATTCTTACTGAGTTTCTGGATATATCCAAAAGGCACTGGACTAAAATTAGACATCTCAAATTGGCTGCCCACAGGCCACATCTGGCACTCAGATATCATTTTGTTTGGATCTTAAGGAATATTTTTAAGAAGGTTAGTTTCCAAAATGAGGGAGGAGGGATGAGAAATTTTGCAGAACAGCTGGATTTTCAGCTTCTCTTGACAAATGAGAAGGGCTGCCAGACCCCAGCTTCCTTTCTACATGACAACAGGCTTCTCTAGCCCACTGTTATTGCTGCTTCTCAGAGGTACCTGGGTGCCCCTGCCCTCCCACACAGCACTCCCCTAAGGGCCTTGTGGCAGCTATTATTTGTCACCAGACATATGTTCTGTTTCCCCATCCATTCTGCTTCACACATATATACAACCTGCCTAGGACTGGAGATATTTTTGTTTGAAATTCCTCAGTAAGATAATTATTAAGGGCATATCTCAAATATGTATCTCTCTACACACTTTTTCCACTTCTGTCATCTCTCTCCATTTCCATGTTCTAAAATGTCCTGAAATGCTGTTCTACTCATTTGTCAGGGAGAGGTGGGGAACATGGCCTTATCTTGACAATGGAACATTTTTCCTTTCTGTAATCCTTGTGTGTCCATCCTAATTACTTCCTTATCGGTCTCCAGGAGAACACACAGCAGGTAATTAGTGTGTGTGTTCTGGGGAGTAGGGGGGGGTGATGAGGCTCTTCCCTCGGAGCCTGGAGAAGAAAGACGGGAAGAAGAGAATGAACCCAGTAAGGGAGAGTATGTCCAGGCCCATGTGCTCAGCTCCTCCAACAAGATAAGGCTGGTTCAGGACCAGAGCATCCATATCTCAGAGGGGGCCTGAAGAGTTCTGGTTAACACCAGAGAAAAAGGAGGAAGCACTACCAACCTCTGGACATAGGGGCAGAAAGTGAGAGTCAGCCTCTGTTCTGTAAGCCAGACAACCCCAGGTAAATATCCTGGAATTCTTATGTCTGGAAGGGAAAGCCAGACTCCATGCTAGACCAGCAGGAGACTGGTCTGTCATTGGCCTCCCCTTCTGGGCTCACAGCCAAACATATATACTTCAGATGGCGTCTCTTGTCTGCTTGTTTTATTAATAAATAAGTTACATGGGTGATCCCACAGTCTCCAGCCAACCAGCTGTTCTAGCAGTATCTAACTTCTCAAATTCAATGCTTCTCCTAAAACAGCACAGGGACCTGGCCCTATTATCCTTCAGGCTGTCAGTCATCCTCCTCAAGGAATTGCTGCCGCTTCTTGGACCAGGGACCACTCTTGTTTCCGCTCTAAGGTCCCTCCTTTCTCTCTTACTGTTTCAAGATTCTATCTGTCTTTTAGTTGCTGTTATTTTGCTGTTGTTGGGGTTGATTTGGGGGAAGTAGAGCAGACAGGAGGTGGGTGTCTCAGGTACCTTTCCATTTACTAAGCTGCTCACATCTCTGGAGTGTTTCCCCGTGGATGTCAAAAGAAATTACAAATTTCATACATAGCCTTAAAGGTCTGCCATGAGTCAGTCTCTGCCCAACTCTATAGTGACGCACTCACTATGTCTTTTCCTTGCATCCCCAAATCTGTGTACCAGCCATGATGAGCATTTTTACTAGGGTTTTGAAAGATCCCTATTTTGTTCTATTGTTTCAGAGTGCTCCCGTGGGTTCCCTCTGCTTGAAATACTTTTTTCCTACCTTTTTCCAGAGAAATCCTACTCATCCTATGACTCCCAGCAGAGATGTCATATCTACCTCTGACACTTGCCTGACAGAGGCCAGATTGGATTTCCTAATATGGCTCCTATCACTACCTCTGCTTATTCCAGCATCAGTTGTCACACGGCAGTGAGTGCTATAAGGGCTGACTGGCTCATCTTTCTCTTCATTTAGGAAAGCTCATAATAACATGTCTTGCATATCATTGTATTGCTAGTGTCTTATCATCGAATTGGCTTGGGGGCCACTCAGTGAATATTTGTGGGTTTATTGAGTTAAAAGACCCAGATTAATTTACTTGTATCCTAAGTATTTATTTTTTCATCTACCTTGGCATGTGTCCTGACAGTTACCTGGTTAGCACATGGCCTAAAAGCACAAGAGCATACTGAAGAAAAGGACTGAGAATGTCTGCAGCCTGCTTCCATCATGGAAGTAATATTAGGGACAGGGTATGTGCTGTGCATCTTTCACATGGCATCATTGGTTATTTCTGACGCTGAGAGGTCATTTAGGAAGGCCACTAAACTCTCTCCAAACCACCATCACGCTCCTACCCATGTCATTGTTGGCAGTTTAAGGAGAGCAGGAAGCTGTGTAGTGCTCTGCTGGGCAGGAGCTGGAGTCACAGCCCTTACCAGAGACACTGGGAGTGCCTTACATTGGCAAAATCATGAGCTGCTTTGAAAGCTGTGGCCCATGTTCCCTGAATGAGCTTTACTGGGAAGGGCCAGAGCCAAGAGGTCGATTCCAGACAGTCAGAATCTCATGGTGGAGGTGGTAGAGATGGCTAAGAGGGAAGGTCCTGATTGATTGTGTAGAAGTCAAGTTTGAATGTGAGAATGGAGCTTCTGAGGTGGGATAGAATATCCAGACTAGTTTAATGGAGCTCATATTCTGTATTTGGGAAAAAATGTGTTTTTTTTTTTTTTTTTTGAGGGAGAGGTAAATGTGTGTTTATGAAAATATTCCTTCTGGGAATGGACACATACTACAGCCTCAAGACTGTCAATCTAACCTCACTGCTAAACTAAATTAAGAAAAAAAAAAAACTTTCTGCAGAGAGGAAGAATTGGAATATTTTGGTATTATTCTTTATATTTATTAAATTCTGAACTTGACTCTAGGAAAGTAGAAGGGGAGAAAAATCATTATTCTTATTTTGACCCTCAGGGTTGCTCAATGCTGGGTTTGTTGAAAGAGTCTAATAATCTAATAATGCCACCAGAGACAGGAACAAATATGGAAGATGCCCACAATCCTCTGATTTTTTCAATGCTGCTTTGAGAAGGGGTTTCACATTGCCCAGAGTCTCCAGTTGCTTTTCATTAGCCCCACTTGTGCCTGCAAGGGTCTCAGAGCATACCCATCAACACCTCTCGTACCTTTCTGCTTGCTTCTTCACTACCCAGCAGCCTGGAGCCTGGTGAGAGATTCAGTCAGCTTCTGTAAGAAGCAAGAGAGGACAGCATACAAGTGCAAAGACAGAAAGTCAGACTCACAGAGTCTATCGTGTGCCATTTACTGCCTATGTGACATTGAACATTGGAAAAGTTATTGTTTGGGAACTTGGACTGATGATAGCTTGATGTAAGCATATGCAGGTAAGATTAGATACATGGTTATCTAACACATAGCAGGTAGTGGACAGACTAGCATTCTATCATTCTAAGAATTTATTCTGATCTAGGAGTTGGTGCTGGAATCTTGGGGTCAATGCATAAATAAGGCAGAGCGTATGCCCTCACAGAATGTAAAGTTTAGCTCAAGGGCTGGCTGGGATCACTATAGTGTGGTTAGAAAGGAGTACAACTTGGTGTGACATTTAGGAGACAGGAAGGGTCTTTTTCCCAATCCATTTTAGAACTTACTAAAAGACTTTCCTGGCGAAGTACCCATGGATATAGGAAGCAGTATATATACTTGACAGGGAGTGAGGGGAGAAGGGGCAGGAGGTGACAAGACTGGAGGAAATATTATGTGCATACTAGAGTAGCGAAAGGTACCATGGGTTACTCAGGAACCTTGACATTAGATCCATATTATGAAACTTGCAAGTTTTTATTACTTCCATTATAAATCAGTGGTTCTCAATGGGAACTCATTTTACCTCTGAAGGGATATTTGGCTAAATTTGGAGGCATTGTTGGTTTGCACAGCTGGTGGATTGAAGAACACTACTTGCTTCCTGTGGGAAGAGGCCAGAGGGGCTGCCCAGCATCCTGAAGGCACAGGACAGTATCCATAACACTGACTAATTCTGACAACATGTTGTAACTGACAACATGAACTAAAAGAAACTGATAATGCATGATGCCTATGCCTATGGTAGAGTAGACATGTGATTTTAGCCATCTAGACCTTCATGAGTGTTCATAAACCATTAGGCTGCCACTCATCCTAAGCTACATTTGCCACCTTCACCAAGGCTTCTTTTGGTTCCTGTAGTTCCAGGCAGGTCTTCAAGAAAATGGCATGGGACGCTCTCGCTCTCCTGATGAGCCACACTGAAGGACTAGGTTTTCAATGGCTATGATGAGGGCTTAGGGTAGAGGAGGAGCTTCTGACTTTCTGGTCGTGTTGTTTATAAGGAAACCAAGCAGCTGAGGGAAGAATGTGGTGTATCTGAAGAGCTACAGGATTTGGAAACTGTGGGAATGATCCAGGGTGTCATGAAAGGAAGCAGGAGGTAGGGATTGTGTTAAGGAGGAACAGGGTGATATTATGGAGTCAATTATGGACAATAAATTTAGAACCTGACATAGAAAACTCATGGCCACCATTTCTTAACTTTGTCACCTTAGACTGGTGTTGTAACTACCCTGAGACAGTTTCTTTTTTGGTTGAGAGAATACAATAATCTTTTCCATTTAATTTGATTCCATGAAGGAACGAGTGTCCTAAATGGAGAGGGCATGGCCTAGGATAATTTATTTTTATTTTTCCTCTGAAAATCATTAAAGACAGCTTTCTGATGGTTTATCAATATTATCATTGCACAAAGCCACCCCATGTGGAAGCTAATTAAAGTGTAGATTTCTGTGTTCCTTCCATGTTCCTATTGGAGTCCAGCATGGGCCTTGGAAGTCTGTTTCACCAAGCAGCACAGTGGTCTTTAAGGACACCAAGTCTCAGTTTCCTCAGCACTTACACAGGGGATGTAACCTTCCAAATACTCCAAAGAAAATGCATCCTCTCATGCATACAACACAAATTCACATTCTTACCTAAGACATATTTGGTTTGATCTTATTTTCAATGAGTCAGTTCTAAATTAAGCTTGTAGTAAGGTAGAAAACTATATGGGGCTGGGGATTGGGCAGCCTGCATTTCCTACTAACTGCCTTGTAGATTTTGGGTGTTACCACCTCCACACATAAATATCTTGGCCTCAGTTGCCTGGTGGGGTAAATGGTGGGTCCTTGGTAATATTGAATGTAGTCATTTATTCTTCATAATGCTCTTGAAGAATGAAGTTTAACTCCCATTTTATAGGAGAGTAAAATGAGGTCACTTGAATGAGATAATACATGTATAAAGTAGTAGAATTATGAATTCAGTATATTTTGGCTTTTAAATATCTCACTGTGCTGCGAGGATGTAGGACCGGCCAAACGCATTGAATATTAGACCAACATAGAGAAGGTACAACTCTAAACCTTCATAAAACCTCTCAGTCTGGAACCTTACTGCCTATTAAACAAAACCACATTCAGAAAGGACCAGTGCTCTTAATGATTACTTTGATCTTATTAGAAAAAAAAAATGGTTCTTTTGGAGCAAATGCTTCACTCCTTGGAAGAGAAAGGATTTTCCCAGGAGCCAATGGAAGAAGCAATTTTCTAAGTGGTGCCCTGTATAAAACAAATGTGCCTTAATTTTCTTCCCACAGAGCCTACTTCGGACTCCCTGCCCCCCTTCTCTCGCCAAGCCAGCACTAGGTTTAGTCCATCTGGAGTGCTTTATTTTTACAAAGTGCTTTATAACAATAAGACCTTGGAGGCTCTGTGACACAGAGTCCCTTCCAGGGCCCTGTCACGTGGGTGGAGCCGCAGATGGCTCAGACAGAGGGCTTAGGCTGTCACCTGGCCTACACATCTGCTTGGGTTCTTCATCGTCCATCCAAACTGAGGATACTGGGTGTGTTTGTTTTGTAGCCCCTCCAGTGGCATGTTTAGTGGTCTCTAGCTCACCTATACTTGAAGAGTATAACAGCAAGAGCCTCATGCTGGGTGAACAGGAAAGGGATGACTCATGCCTGAACACATAACAGCAGGAAATTAACACTGACACTGTGTTCTTGGCCTCCCTGTTCCACAGCTTCTTCAACATCTGGTGAATCTCACAGGTATTTTCTTTTTACAATTAGGAAAAAGCCTTGATGAGGTCCCTGGAGAATTTGAACTTCCCAAATTAATAGATCACTGTGGTATTGCAATGCTAATAACAATGAATAGCATGTTCAAAATTTAGATTTGTCAGGGTAATTTATAAATATTCCACAAATAATAGCAAATGTAGGGCTGAAGAGATGGCTTAGCAGTTAAGGCATTTGCTGCAAAGCCTAAGGACCCAGATTCAATTCCCCGGGGCCCATGTAAGGTACATGTACAAGGTGGCACATGTGTGTGGAGTTTGTTTGCAGAGACTAGAGGCCCTGGTATGCTCATTCTCTCTATATATTCATATGCCTCTCTCTCTCAAAGTAAATAAATAAAACATTAAAAATAGCAAATATAATTTTCACAAAACTCAATACATAGGCATTATTTGTATCTCTGAAACTTGGAGAAACTGAGGCATGAGAAACCTAAGTAATCTCTCAGATGTGTACCAGTAGTTAGTGGCAGGGCTGGGATTAGAACGTAGTCAGGCTGGCACTGGAGACCACACTGAGTGCTGTGATGCCCTCCCTCACGGATGGTAGGATGCTGCTTGGCAGTTCCACCTCATTCTGGCTGTATGTCACAGTAGTTCCTACAAGAAATCAACAGAAAATAAAGGAAGGGACTCCAAAATAAAAGGGGTATTATCAGTCCCCTTCAACTGGATTTTCACATTGAGCTCCTAGCAAAGAAGTATGACCATCATATACATCTCACTGAATCCAACTCTTGGCCCTGAGTCACAAGCTCTCTCTGAAACAATCAAATAAGGGTTAGCATTTGCCTTATTCCATGGTGTATCTAAGGCTAGTTAGTGCTATGACTAGCAAGGTTGGCTCGTTCTTGCATGGAGGTCTTGGCTATGATTAGCCAGTGCCACTTGGGATTTAATGATTGGCAATGGATAGAGTCACTGATCCTCTAAGAGGTGTGAATGCTCCCTGGGACAGTGCCTTGAAAAAAGGAAAATGCCTAGGCTTTATCTTACTAATATTGAGGGCATTGGGATAAGCAACTAGACTTCTGGAGAAAGAGATACAGTCTGGGTTCTGCTACTGGTTTACCAAAGGGAGGCTTGACTCCCTTGGGTCCTCAGTTTTCCCACTTATAAAATGATATCAAGAGCCTACACTCACTAATTGACTAATTCTTCAAATCTGTACCTAGTACCTGCTATTTCCCAGGTATTATTTTAGTCTCTGCTGACTCATCACTAAAGAATAGATGACTGAGCCACATTCTGGTTTCCTCAGTGCTGGCCTTCAAGGGGCCCAGGATCAACCACTAATCCTGATGGTAGAGAGGTGGAGAGTGAATGCAGAGATATGAGGACAGTGACGGCTCTGAGGCTCTGAAACCCTTCCAGGAATGCAAGATGATTTCAATAACACAACCAGCTCCAAATGTCTCATTTCAGCATCCTGAGGAAGACAAGAAGGGGAAGAACCAGAATAAGGGAATAAATAGAAATAAGAGAAGAAATAAGGTAACAGAGGAATTCATAGGAGCCAGGGAAGTGTCCTGGGTTTCAGATAGAGCCAGAGGGTACCCTCCTGTCTTGACCCAGACCCTTTTATCTCAACATCTTTATTTGGACAACTTCTGGCTTCCTTTGTCACCTGAAGGGAAAAAGACCTTCCGGGCCTAAGCCAACATACGTGAGGTATCCACACATTGTCTGGATATCAGAAAGCTGCTCATCCTTTACTAGCCTGTGCTTTATTCTTCTCCCCACAGTGTCCACAGAGAAGTCCAAAGATGGGAGGTCAGCAGTCTGGCTCCAGCAATCAAAGGATCCCATCTATTTGGTAGAGGCAGGAGCACAATTATGAGTAGTTGTATCTTCATCTAAAGGTCATATTTTTAGAGAGTATCCAGGCATACAAATACAGGCTGCCCTTACCACATAAGCTTAGGATATTTAGTTGTTTTAAGGGGTTATTATCATAGAGTCCTGGGCTCCTTTATATTCATTCATAGTACTGCAGCCCACACACGAGAGTCCAAAAACCACAAAATTTATGAGCAAAGGAAAATTTCATTTGAAGACCTACTGCACTAGGGAGCAAACATAATCAGTAAAGTGCTTGCCTTGCAAACATGAGGACCTGAGTTCAATTCCCAGAACCCGTGGGGAAAAATGCCAAGAACAGTAGTGCTTACCTATAATCTTATAGCTGGGGAGATGGAGACAGAACTGCTGGGGCTCCCTGGCTAGCCTAATTTGTGAGATCCAGGCTAGTAAGAGACACTGTCAAAAATAAAGTAAACAGCATTTCTGAGGGATAGCACCCAAGGTTGTTCTCTGGCTTACACATACATGAAGACCCATTTGCATGCACAGTTGCATACACTCACACATGTAAATGTGCATATACATACACATGCATGAAAAGGAATTTCTACCATACTCTTCCTCTTTCCAATTCTGTTCCATACTTATCTGCCTCCTTTGCTGTATTTTTTCTATTATTTATACTTTATCTTTTTTATTGGATTCTCAAAGACATCCTGCAAATTTTGATGTAATCATTTTTTGATGTAATTATTCTTAGTTTAAGGATAGATAACCAGGCAAATGTAGAGAAGCTGGCTATTCAGAAAGCATCATGTGCTCTACTTTGGAGACCTTTTGAATCATGATACTACCTGATTCTAGACATCGATGTCAGGGAGGCATGAAGTGGGAAGTGGTAAGCTGCACAGGGTAGAAAGCCAAAGATTAGAGAGCTTTGCCTAGGCACATTTCATTGTGTCAAATATTATATTGTGGAACACGTCAAGGTGTTAAATCTCAGAAATAGGATTGGTGTGAGAATCTACCTCTTAGTATACTGGAGCATCTTGGGGTTGTTCATGTGGGCCACTTAGTTAGAAGAGTCATCATTGTCAATTACAGCTACCATCTATCCTTAGCTTGTGTGGTCAGGGAAGCCTGTACTTGCATGCCTAGAGATTTACTCTCAGAAGTAAAGTTGTCTATGTCCAGATACTTCATAGTAGGTTTTTATTTCCTGTTGAGAAGTATTCCCACTTTAATTGAAGACCTCCATGTGAAGATGAATCCAAGGAGACAGTGTTGTGGGGAGCTGTCTCACTCCAAGATGAAATTCAGATCAGTGGAAAGTTATGGTCATGGGTCCAAAACCTACATAATTGAATAAAGCCTTCAAAAAAGAGTAAGGATTGAGTATTTACTGAAACAGACTCCTTCAGAATGTGCAAACATCATGAGAGCCAACCTGGTAATTTTATAGACAAGTTGCACTTAGGCATTTGGGGTGACTTGTCCAAGTTCTTATGTCTGATGAAGTCTCCACCTGAGGCTGTCATCTGGGCTGCCCCTCAATCCTCCCATCACATTCTGTCCATTTGCCCATCTGTGGAGCTAAGCTTGCTGTAATCAGAGAGGGCAAAACATTGTGTCCTCACTGTTTTAATAGCTCAGTGAACTTCACAGACAGAGCCTCTGGGCTGTGGTTCTTTAAGAAAACTGAGAAAGGAGCACTGCAGTTCTGCTACTAAGGATTATGGAAGGACTTCTTAAACATTAGCATGCTTATCTCTTGAAATAGGGAAAAAGGAAAGAAAATAGCCCTGCATAATGAAGTTCCTAAGGATTTTGAAGGGTTTCAGGTCACCTAGATAAATGTGCTTATCTCACTTTAGTTCTTCTAAGGCTGCAGGATCAAGATTCAAAGGATTTTGGTGGCAAACATCCAGGCATATTAGAGTTGGTACAAGTACCATAGATTTATTGTGATAGGATTAATCATTATATAACACTGTTCTGATTAGATCTGAGAAGGGGGTAGATGAAGAGGACAAGAAAGACTTGCAAACCTAGTGTCATTGGCACTTGACTCAGAGTTTTGTAAATTCATGGTTAATTTTCAAAATTCCAGGTTTGGGTACTGATAGGAAGGTCAGAAGAAGTTGGTCTTCATGGCATTGGAATGATTAAATTCATAGTGGGGCAGGGTGTTTATCTCTGTGTATCTCCCTGTGAATTAGATAGATAAATTGTTATCAGCACTTTATAAAAATAATCAAAATGAACTCGAACTCTCAGGAGCCATGTATGTCTCCATCCTTAATAGTTAGCTGTCCTTGGGGAGTCAAGTCTCAAGTAGTTGTCTAGCACTGCATTAGAAATCTGCTAAAAGCCTCTCTATTTATTAGGGAAGTGATACATTGTGCTTTTGTTTTGTTTCTGAAAACGATGGAACTTTTAGAAAGAGAGGGGCAAAAATAGGCCTAAGAGACAAGGACATAAGTGTCAAAGCACACAAGGGGGAAAAAGAAAAAAAAAAAAAAAGATCATTCCGAGGGCTAAATAAAGACAGGTCCGGTTGGATTTGGGTTTCAAGGATGTCATTACCATCTTCTGTTTGGACTTCAGCTTTCAGTACACATCCAGGACCATCTTTTGTGTCATTGTTCCTAGAAGACGTGTTTATCTCACCATGAGTTCTTCCCAAATGGCAAGATATGTTAAAGCTGGACAGTAGTGGATCTCCATTTGTGAATCAGTAATATCAGTGACTTGCGTACTTTCAACATGTGCATGTTTATCACGACTGCACAGAGGTACCTCCTGCCCTGGAAACTTCCCTAGGATGCTTCTGCAGGCAGTATCATTCACCCCCTGCTGGGAGTTGGCTCTCTCTCAAATGCATGCTTTTGAGACTGCATTTTCCATGTTGTACTATAGTTTTGTGATGGACTGAATGTCTATGTGTCAGACAGCTTAGGTTTGCTTTAACCCAGGGCCCTGCCTATGTCCGTGACCAGACGATCATGTTCCCTACCACCTGAATTCACAGGCATTAGAAACTTTATTTAATTCCTATTGTTTCCTGGGTCTTCCTGGTTCACAGGCTGCTTTAGAGCTATAGCTAAATCAATGTGAGAATGTCCCAAAATGAGAACCAAGGCAGTGCCTGAGCCCAGGATTGTACTTCGCTGGGACTCTCAACCACACATGATCCCCACAGGATTCCTTCAATCAATGTGCTGAACATGGACTCAAGTGCAGGTAGTAATGGAGGAAATTGATTGCAATTGCCACCCAGGGTTAGGTGTGAACACCCTGTGTGCTATAATGAATAAAGCAGTGAACAAAACATGTTTTAAAAAGTTTGCCTCTATGCAATTTATAATATAGTGTGCATCGCTGTGTGGGAAGGGGCAATAACAAGTATACAATAATAAGCAAATAGTGATATTGATTAGGAGAGGGTGCAGGCTATCTGATTTACTCTCCTGTACTTACCCTTATACTCTGGGTCACTTATCTTGGCCTCCCCGTTTCTGTGTCTGCAGAATGCAGAACAAAAATGTCGGTGATGTATCTGGTGCCAATGCTGAGGTTCACTTGCACTCCCTTCTGGTTATTAAGGCCAACAAGGAAGCAGAAAGAAATCCATGAACTGTCACTTTGGGCTGGGTCTCAGGAGCCAAAGTGACATATATCTGTTTCTGGTGGAAAACAGGGGTCGAGAAGCCATTAATGACTGGGCATGAGCAAGGCCTACAGAGATAATTTCATTAGGAGGGTACATTTAGAAATCAATTATGAATGCTATGATTTCCTTGTATCTTTTTGTAGTGCAGGTCTTTTTGTATGCTTACCATTTATTGAGGGATTGCATCTGTGCCTGATGTTGTACTAGGTACTTTCAATGTACTATCTCAATTAAGTCTCAGTAGCCTTGTCTCAAGTTGTGTTTTCCAGAGGCAGACCCTGGGGCTAGGAAAGGACTACAGTAATTTATCTGAGAGGTGATCCCAGAAAGTCCCCTAGAAAAGAGACAGGGTAGGGAGCAACTGAAGGGGATTATACTGAGCAGAGATCTACTGATGGGAGCAAATGGGAAACTGTGGGGAATGAGAGCTCTGCAGAAGAGACAACTCCCAGGTTAACCTCAGGCTGAGGTTTATCCTCTGCATCTCTCTGTCACTTACTAATGAAGATTCCAGGTGAAGAAATGGTGAAGGAGGGATGGATGCAGAATATTAAAACTCCTTGGCAATACTGACCTGTCCTGTATTACTGCTAGGAAAGCACTTGGGCTGAAACTACAAGTGTATTGTTTTAGAGAATGCTGACAAGAAAAATGTATATACATGTTCAGTATGGATACAAATTTGTATCAATCTGTAATTGATGGAATTCTGAGGAAACTGGATATTGGAGGACTTGATGAACTACAAGGATGAGGACCAAGGAAAGTAAGGACAAAGCTGAGACTGGATCCAGTGGAGGGCTGGTTGTCCTGCAGGGATGAGGGTCAAGGAAGACATGGCAAGGTTGAGATTGTATTAGTTCTACTTCTGCTCAGGTCACACTATTGCTAACCTCATTCAGAGTGGAAGAAAATGAAGTTCTGAAAGGAAATTATCAAAATTCAGACCATCTGCATAATTTTCAGAGGCCAGTGGGGGAAAAAATGAAAATGTGGAGTTTCTTGTTAACAATTTCAAGGTGGTGTGGGGAACTTCCAGAACTTGGAATGATGAGTCTCATGTCATATGTCCGTGAAGCCAGCTTTGGTTCAAGACCCCAGAGCTGTAAAGTAATACCTCAGGAATGGTCTGTTAGTTGCCTCACACACTTGTCTCCTTGGCCTATACACAGAGTTGATTCAGGTGCTCTTTCTAAATGTACACTATGGGAAATGGTATTGGTTACCATTGAGAATACTGGTCACTTAGGTAAACCCATTCCCTTCCCTGACCCCCAGTGGATTTATCTATGAAATAGGGTTGTTAATCTTGTAGCTATAGGACTGGAAGTATTGCTCTGCCTATCTCTTGAAGAGGGGCCTTCAGGAATCTGCCCTCTAGCCTTTTGGGTCAGAAGACTTGGGGGGATCTTATCACAATATACATTCTCTTCATCTAAAGGTCAGAAGGCTGGTCTGGTAAAAGCACTTGCTGTAGAAGAATGAGGAGCTTAGTATGATTCTCACTTAGCACCCATGTAAAAAACCAGAAATGGTCATACATACTTGAGATTTCAGTACTAACAGGGGAGAAGCAAGAATATTGTTGAGGTTTTTGTTGGTCAGCCAGTCTAACCAAGAAATGGTGCAAGCCACATGTTCAGTGAGAGGTTCTATCTCAGTGAAATAAGGTGGAAGAGTGACAGAATAAGGACACCACCAGATGCCCCCTCTGGCCTCTGAATGTGTTCATACAAGTTATGTGCATCTGCACATATGTGTGCATGAACATGTTTATGCATGCACATAGATACACATAATATAACATCATGGCGTAACATAATATAACATGACATAATGACATCATAACAAACATCCCCATGGGAATAAAAAGTGAAAACATATGGCTGGATCCTAGTCCTTATCCAGTGGATGGTCAAGCCATTTTACTTCATCTGATCTCAGTATTGCTGTTTCTAGGTAACCTCTCAGAATCCATCCATCTCTGCTGTCTTATGCTAAGGAGTCTATACTGTGTGAATTAGTCAACTATTGCAGTGAGTGGATGTGGCCATGGACAGGAGAAGAGTAAGAGGAATGCCTGGGTCAAGGAGCCAGTAGTCAGGTTGAGGGCGCCTGAATTTGGCCTCTTTTATTGAAATCTTGTGTGATCTTCATTTGTGTCTTCTTTAAAAAAAAAAAATCACTCGATTTTTAATTAGTTTGCATGTGTATGTTGTGCAATGTGTGTGTATGCTTGGTGATATATTGGTACACATTGTGTGTGGGGGTTGGCATGCATGTATGCTCACATACACATGTCAGGGCCAGAGGTCAGTTTCAGGTGTCTCTCTTTATCATGCTTCATCTTATTTATTGAGACAGGGTCTGTCATTGAACTCAGAACTCACTGATTGTCTATTCTACCTAGGAAGAAAGCCCCAGTGATCCATGGTCTGTGGATTACAAGTGCATACCACCTTGCCTAGCATTTATATGGGTTATAGTGATCCAAATTCAGGTCCTCAAACTTTTACAGTGAGTGCTTTAACAAGAGTCAGCAACCCAGCCAGAGTCTTCATTTTCCTGATAAAAATGCATACATGCATGCATGCATACATACATACATACACACACGCATATATATATATATATATATATATATATATATATATATATATATATATGTATGTATGCGTGTGGGTTTGTGTGTGTGTCTGTGTGTGTACATACACATATACATATATACCTATATATATAAGATGAGTATTGCTAGCTGTACAATGGTTATGAGGACTATGTGAAAAAATGTTGATGGATGACTAAAGCTTTTCTTGTGAATAGACTTATGTCAGAACAGGCACATTGGAGGTCATTTTGCACTGATTTGGAAAACATACAAATGTATTTAAACATTCAGCCCAGCTTCAATTCCTTTTGTAAAATAGGAATTGGCTCAATAGTCAGTTAGTTCCATGAAAGAAAACCCTGCCCTCTCTGCTCAGCACTTCCAGAATCTCCTACAAGTCCTGGCAGAGAGAAAGGCCCCATGCATAGCATGAGAGAAAATGATGAGCTATTTTGTCTCATGGAGCTAGTATCTTTCTTCTCAATTTCATTCTGCTTTCCTAATTATTTACTCTTTTTGCTCCAAACTGTCTTTCCTTCTTTGTCACCTTATTCAGCTCTGGATACATTATCAGGCTATGGTAATATTGCTGCCCTACAATGGTCTCGGGGATTCTAGGGACTGAAACTCCTACAAAGACACATTATTTGAGGAATATTTGAGGCCAGGAAGACATGTGGCTGGCCAGACTCTGTCTACATTCTGCTGACAATTGACTGCTTTCAGGCATGCAGACCTGAGTTCATCCTCCTTTCTTGTTCCCCCTCTAATTTCAGTCATTATTGCCTTCACCGTGGGTAGTTTCTTTCTCGGTAAAGTGGGCTTGACTGTAGCTCCCTTCGCAGTGTTCCAAGCAATAAATGACTTGTAGTTTTCAATGGTGCCCAGCACTGTATCTGAATATATGAACAGGATAAGTAGGAGCATTGCTTTATTTCTGCTTGGATTTTTCTTTCTGTGGCATCCAGGACACTAGCTTCATTTCCTGGCCATACTTCCTGTGTGGGGTGAAAGCCAAAGTCCAGTGGCAATGTCACCAACTTGCCTGGGGCTCAGTATCAGTGGGCCTCTTTCTGCCTAATGTCAGTCTGCCTCTTTCAAGGACACCAGGCTGAGGGGATGAAATAGCAAATCAGTGGAAAATTTTTCCACATAACAAAATCAGAAAGGATTAAGTAGATGGACAGCTCAGGAAGAGAGACAGCCTTGCTCCTCTTTGCTCTACAATGGCCTGTCAGACATTCTAAAAAACAGGAATTAGGCTTTTAGGGGACTGCAGGAGAAGAATTAAACACTCTCCTTAAATGCAAAGGGAAGCTTCAAGGACGATAGGCTTAGGAATACTTCAGAGGTTCAGAAATATATTTCTCAGTGCCATCTCTGTGCCAATGTATGTGATGGTACAGATGTGGGTTTGAATATATCCTTAGGTTAAATGTACCCAGTTCAGTTGGCATATGCAGGGTTGAGCATATAAGTATATGTCTGCCCATGAAGGTGCCTGAATGCAGGCATGTATAAATAAAAGGTGTGTGCATGTTTGTGCAGATTTTCATGGTGGAACATGCAGGTAATGCATAGGACATTGTGTCAGGTGTGTGAGCCTGTGGAAGGCACTGTATGTCTCTATAGGTACTGAATTACCAAAGTGCCCACATGTATATATACATGTAGATGCTGTTTTATATTTCAGGGAATGAATTTATGGACATGCACACATGAACAAATACTCATAATGCCAGTGTAAGGCTGGAGCAGTTTCACTGAATTCACCTGTGAGTATACAAAACCTCAGACTCCATGGCATTGGACACATCAATCTATATGTATGAGGTAATAGCCACATATGAGCACATTGTCTGTATTCAAGTGAAAAGATTTATGATAGTGCACCGAATCCCAGATTCATGAAATATATGTATTTGTGAACACAATTTTGCTTATATGTGTTGTAGTCACCACTGTGCTGCTGGGATGTACTTCCAAACCAGACATAGTTTATGGGAGGAAGGGATTTATTTGAAGCTCACAGATCCAAGGGAAATTCCATTGATGGCAGAGGAAGCTGCCCCCCTTGCACAGATGCAAGCAGAGACACACACAGCCAGCCCCCACAAGCAAGAGAAAAACTGGCAGCCAAACAGCAGGGGATCCAGACAGAACTCAGACTTCCCTGCATATTGTTTGCTTAGAATTCAGATCTGTCTCCAGTAACACCTTAGGGATGGACCCCAGGATCTGCTCACAGGGACACCTCTTCCAGCTAGGCAGCTGGAAATCTAAGTTGCAATAAAACACCTGAGTCTACTGGGGGACATAGAGTCAAACTACCAAATTATGTAAACAGAGGTAATCCTCTTATTTAAAGTTTTAGGTTTCTTGTCTCTACATGAGTATTGGAGACTTGGGGAAAAGATACCTAAAGCTCTTAGCAAAGGGTCTGGTACAGCAGAAGATCTCTAGAAATGGTTGCTGAGTTGTCACAATGGAAGTTTAGTTTCTGCAGCTTTGGCAATGGTGGGAACAAAGTAGGGCAGGGTTAGGGGTGAGGTGATAACTTTTTATTCCTAATATAACATCATGAGCATACTCCAAACTGCAACCACAATTCCCCACAGAGAACTTCCAACAGATGTGACTCTCATTCTACAGGAACATATAATCAAACACAAGCCAGGGTGTTTCGAAGCAAGTGCGCCTAAATATCTTCATTTACTAGAGTAAAAACTAATCTGTATATGGTTGAAGACTTGGCTTTTCAAACAGTGTTCACTGCTGCAAACCTGACTGAGCAAAACCTGGTGCTGATGTCCGTGTGGACTGATGTCAACACTGCACACTACATTTCTGGACCAGTGCTTATCCATAAGTCAGGGTAATGATGAGAGGATAAAATGAGAAAGCATGTATGTCCACAGTTGGAGAACTGTAGGCACTAAACAAGAGTGAGTCATCCTACTATTTTTTATATTGAATCCTTCCATTACACCAAGCACTGGTGCAATGGCCCTGGGATGCTACAGTCAATGAAACCCAGTCTCTATCCACGTGGCTGTCAGTGAAGAGCTTATCCTGACATGATTCTCATGAGTTTGCATGATGAAAATTAGGCTTTAAGAAGGTACTTTTCTGAAAGTTCTTGCAATGCTTAAACTGGCAAAGATATCCACCCAACTAGCAAAAGGCAGACACTAAGCTCTGACCTGTGCTCCAGAGGAAAACTGGGAAAATCAGAATCAAGAATTTTAGCACACTTTATTCAGACATTTGGCTGCTTTTTTCAAGATATCTTCCAATTAGATTAGTGCTTTTAATTAAGACTGTGGTTGTTATTTAATTTTTATTTATTTATTTGACAGAGAAAGAGAGAGAGAGAGAGAATGGGAGCTCTAGGGCCTCAAGTCCCTGCAAACGAACTCCAGCTGCATACACCCCCTTGTGCATCCGGCTAATGTGGGTCCTGGGGAATCAAACCTGGATCCTTTGGCTTTTCAGGCAAATGTGTTAACCACTAAGCCATCCCTCCAGCCCAAGACTGTGGTTTTTGTACAAAGAATATTTCACTAAATTTCCTTCTTTTTAAAAAGATATTTTATATTATTTTATGTATTTATTTGCAAGCAGAGACAGAGAGAAAATGGGTGTGCCAGGGCCTCTAGCTGTTGCAAATGAACTCCAGGTACATGCGCCACTTTGTGCATCTACCTTTACATGGTTCCTGGGGAATCAAACTCGGGTTATTAGATTTTGTAGCAAGTGCCTTAACTGCTGAGCCATTTCTCTACCCCTCTGCCACAAAGTTCTTCTTATAAATTTCTCTAGTAGCTTCTTCTAGTGACCCAGGGAAGGAGTCAGGAGAGGGAACACTCAATCCTCCATTTGTCACATGTTGTGACTCTGGCCCAGATATGTATCTCACCTGAGCTCATACTGAGAAGGCCAGAGGAGAAATTGATTTCTCTCTTAATGACCTGGCAACATGGGAATATTATTCTGTCATGTTACCTGGGGAGAAGCTCCTAGCATTGAAACTGAGTAGAAAGATGTCTCTGCAAGTGTCACAGTACTACTGGTGCCTGGCCCAGCTGGAGAAGGTGTGATTTTCCAACACCTAAGCAGTCAGTGTTCTGTTCCAGATGGGCGTTGGATCACCTGAGCCAGTTTTGTCATCCTCTTAGAATGAGCTGTTCAAGAAAGTCTTTCTTTTCTCCCTACCCTGAGCTTGTCATCCTTTAACTGTCCCTTCCTTGCCAGAGGGCACCATCTGTGGCCAGTCTAAATTGGACTGAATGGTGTGGAATTGCAAGTCAAAAGGGTTCTGTAATCATTCCCCTGATGCCCTGGGCTCTGTGCTCTAGCACCGTGTTATAAATGAGGGTAATGGAGTAGAGCCTGAATTACAATCAAGGCTTCTATGAACACACTGAACAAGTGTGGAGCTTATTTAAAGAATATAGAGGCAGATTATGCTCCCAAAGCAGTGCAAGTTGGAGCCAATCAATACTCAGTGCTTCAAATCAGGGCCACAGAGACTTTGATTCAGACGAGGTCGGCTGAGTGGACGAGGAGAGAAGGCTGCTAGGGGAAATCCTTCGTTTCAGTTTGTCTTGTGCTACATACGCCCATGGAACACTGACTCTGTGTTGGGTGGTGGGGAAGGAACAGGCAGTAAAGGAGATGAGACTCTTAGTTTAAAATGCTCAGAGACTCAGAGAGCAAAAGGTGAGGTGTGAAATAATCAAAATGGTGACTACAATGTAGGGTGATAAGAATAGTAATGGAAGGAAGCCCCAAACAGGGGTACCCAACACAGCCTCACAGGGGTGTCTGGAACAAGCTATGAAACAACTATGCTAGCACTTAGAGACTTAATGCAATGTTTATGTTCTATTTATATGGTCTAGTAATTTAGACTGAGCTCAATGGGCAGCTCTTTGATGATCTTGGCTGACTTCTGGAGGGCTCTATTTCATGCTTCTTATCAGCTGACAAGTATTTTGGGAATTGGACATCCCAAGGTTGCCTCTCTCACAGAACTAGTAGCCACCAGAAGCTTTTGTAAGGGTAGCCTGTGTAAACGGACATATTTCTCTTATCTTCTAGGAGGCTAGTCTTGACTCCTCACCAGGGTTACAAGTTCCCTGAGAACAATAAGATAGTCCAAAACACAGGTCACAAGTTTTAACATTCTTTTTTAAATATTTATTTTTATTTATTTATTAGAGACAGAGAGAGGGAGAGAGAGAGAGAGATAGAAAGAATGGGTGCACCAGGGCCTCCAACCACTACAAACGAACTCCAGACACATATGCCACCATGTGCATCTGGCTTACATGGGACCTGGAGAATCAAACCTGGGTCCATAGGCTGCACAGAAATGAATCTTAACCACCAAGCCTTCTCTCCAGCCCATACTGTTCAAGTTTTTGTGTGTGTCACTTTTGTTATTATTGAATTGTCCAAAGAAAGTCATATAGCCAACACTGATCCAGAGGAGGAAAGCACTCACCTCTTGAGGGGAGAATATGCCATTTCACATCACACATCATTTCTGTGGAAGGTGGAGGAGAGTTGCTGACTGTGCAGTCAGCTTACAACTGAGTTCTAAAGATAGAGGTGGGCAGGCAAAACAGGGTGATAGCAGCCTGGGTATGGAGTACAGTATGAATAAGGCTTTGGCATGATGAGCACAGGTGGCGGCGGGGGGTGGGGGTGGGGGTGGTGACAGAAGTGTAGCCCTGGGCAGTGCACAGGAGTGCTGGCTTGTCATGGCTGGTCCCATCACCTGCTGTTGGAATCATAATACTGTTGCTTGGATGCACACTATTAGTAAAGGTAGAGTGGGTGAAGGAGATAGGTGGGACCTTACATTCCGGGGCTGGAGCGCTCTCTTGGTGCCCCTAATTCTAACTTTCCACCCTTAACTAATTGTCTTTCCTTACTCTATGCCTTGATGTTCCGGTATTCATGAGTGGAAATAGAATTCTCCCCATGCTTTCCTCCTCATCTGGGCTCTGTTCATGCATTGAGTCCTTGGGTGTATGAGTCCATGTATGTGTTTGTATGCATGTGGCTGTGCACTTGCCATGTGCATGTGTGGAAGTCAGACGACAACCTCAGGTGTCAGTCCTCATCTCCTACCTTGCTTGAGATGGAGCCACTTGTGTGCTGCTCAGTACCCAAAGCTAGCTGGCCCTTTAGCTTCTAGGGGTTCTGCTTCTATCTCACCATAGGCATGCTGGGATTAAGAAATGCACACTACAGTTTGATTTGGGTTCAGGGAATCCAAACACAGGTCATCACACATGCACAACAATCACTTTTACCCACTAAGTCACCTCTCCAGTAACCACTGAGCTTTGATTTTAATCTTGTATCCTCTGACATTCCTCCAGCTCCTGCTTTTGCATTATGTACGACCAAAGCTACCAAAGGGAAGACAGAAGAGATAACAGTGATTAATGGCCCAAGAGACTATTATTACTTAGTAAAGGTAATGAGAATAAGGGATGAGCAAAGCTAGAGAACCAGTGAAGGGAATAGAAACCTGCAGGGAGGTTAGAGCTGAGGAAGGAGATCTTATACTATTTGGGCCTGAATTCCTCAGAGTATTAGGCCTAGCTGGATGTTGAATGCTGGGTAAGGCAGGAAAGACCACACTGGATAACTCAGTATGAACCAAGACAAGTTGTTTCTTGGAATGAGTAGATTGTGGTGTGGCTTCCAAATGCAAGGGTTTCAACCACTAAGAGGTGGGTTCATGGATAAGTGTCCCTCAGTAATCATCTTCTCCTTTTTGTAAATTGCTGCTGGAGTCTGACCGAATATGATCATATCTTGGTCTATGTTTGTTTCCTGGATCCCATAGCTCTCCTCTTCCAATGTTCTATGCAAAGCAGACTCAATTCTATACTGGGAGGTGCAGGCTCCTCGCACGCTTCACAATTTATTATCTGTGATTCTTCAGTGACAATCAGATGCTGAGCCCCCTGGATAGGAGATCAACCTATCAAACTTAGCAAAAGAGCCCAAGGAGCCTAGCATGGCATCTCAAGGACAGGCTGAGGGATTCCTGGCATTATGAAAGAATTTGGCACTCCTGGCTCCAAAGTGGCAAGATCACTGCCAGTGTCAGGGTGATTTTTCTCTGGCATCTGCTCCTTGTAAAGAACCTTGATTCTAACAGGAAGACAAGTAGAATTATAGGACTCTGTGACTTAAGGCCAGTTTCTTCATTTTCTAGATCAGTAAAGTAAATGGGTTAAATTAATGATCTCTATGCCCTCACACTGTTTTACTAGGGTTTTACATTCTTCTAAGTCATTACTGTAGAGATAACCTGGGGGTCAGGAGCACCGGGGACCAGGGAGAAGGGACTCAGATACTGTTATCAAAAATATGAAGTTTAGGGCTGGAGAGATGGCTTAGTGGTTAAGCACTTGCCTGTGAAGCCTAAGGACCCTGGTTTGAGGCTCCATTCCCCAGAACCCATGTTAGCCAGATGCACAAGGGGGTGCGCACGTCTGGAGTTTGTTTGCGGTGGCTGGAGGCCCTGGCATGCCCATTCTCTCTCTCTCTCTCCCTCTTTCTCTCTCTCTCTGTCGCTCTCAAATAAATAACTAAATAAAAATAAACAAAAAAAAGTTTTTAAAAATATGAAGTTTATATTTATGACCTCTGTTTCTTTTTCTTTACTTTTGATACTGACACACACACTTATACACAGTTCTCCAATCAGATTTTTCTTTGACAATCGTGAAATCTATAGGAGTGACAAGAAGATAGACAGCTGACAGGGTGTGTCTACACACTGAATTCTGTTCTGTGTTTCTTCACACACTTCACCCCCTACTCCAACAATGACAAGAAATTGGTTTTGTGATCCCATTTCCCCATATGAAGAAAGTGAGGCTGAAAGAAGTGAACTTGTTAAAGGTCAACCCAGTAGAATACACAGAAAGGAAGAAAGTGATCCTACTACAAGCTCAATGTGAAACAACGTGCTTATAATACCTCTTTTTAGGAGATGTTTGGGCCTTAAGAATAGAGGAAGTAAGCTGGTCATGGTGACGTATGCCTTTCATTCCAGCACTCGGGAGGCAGATATAGGAGGATTGCCATGAGTTTGAGGCCGTCCTGAGAATACATAGTGAATTCCAGGTCAACTTGAGCTAGAGTAAGACTCTACTTCAAAACAAACAAACCTTGAAAGAAAACAAACAAACAAAAACACAGAGGATGTAGGGGATGGGGACATGGCTCAGCAGTTAAGAGAATTCACTATACAAGCATGAGGACCTAAATTAAATAACCAGCACCTAATACCAATCTAGTCATGGCTTAGTGTGCCTGTAACCATGATGCTGACAGGGGATGGAGCCAGAAGAAATTTTGGGCCTTGCTGGTCAGCATGTCTGAACAAAATTGGCAGTTTCAGGCTCAGCAAGAGCATCTATCTCAAGGAAATAAGGCATAAAAGTGATAGAAGAGGTCCCCTGGTGTTTGCCTCTGCAGTGTGCTCATGGTGCATGTGAATTTGTTTGTATACTATGTACAAGCACATACACACCACACAGCACATTATATATACACCAAAACAAACAAACAAAGAGTGAACAATGTGTAACACTACCATGGGACACTGGTCAGATTATTGGAGTGACCGAAGAGAATAGCTGTCCTGGAACTTCTCATGTCACATCTGTGTGCACTTGAGCCCTATGTCTACCTTAATGTGAAGACTCCTCTTGTTCAGCCCAAGACATTACTGACAATACTTGGTTTGGAATCAGGCAACCAGGCTTGAATTCATGCTCTGCCACTTACAAGATGAAAAATATAGTCCCTTCTGCTGGAAACAAAAGAGTATCCTTTTCTCTACCTTGTCTACCTGTTATTCCAGTGAGGAATGAATAAGACAATGAATGAAAGACCCAAGCTTGACCCTTGGGTAGGTACAGAAAGCATCCATTCCTGATCTTGTTCTTCAGGCACCCTCTGTGCACTAGTTTGCAGTGCTGTGTGACAATGAGTATGATGGGTGGAGGAGGCAAACCTCATGGTTTAGATGGGCATTCAAAAAGTGAACAAAAGTGGATGCTCAGCCACAAAAGGAGCATCTACATAATCCCCTCCAAGGCTCACGAAATATGGTGGAAGAAGAGGCAGAAAGCAAGCAAGAGCTCTAGGAAGGTGATGGTGGTGTGGAACGCTGGCTTCTAGTATGGCATATCTGCTGCTCTTCAGAACTCACAGCATTTGTGATTATCTGTAGAAGATCAGTCCCATCAACATCTTCTCGTGGAGGGTGGAGGAACTCATGGGGCCCACCCTTCCCTGGGGATTCATATGCAGTTAATGGTTGATGGGGGAAGGCAAGTAGTTTTCTTCAGTGATACAGCCACTGGTAAGGTGTCAGTGTTCCCATAAATAAAACCTTACTCATGTTCCTATAAGCAACCTTTATGAAACTCATGGGGTTACAAAACCCAAATGAAATGAAAGTTGAAGGGGGCAACATGGAAAGAGGAAGGCGTTCAGCTGAAGTAGAAGGGGGATGAGAGAGTAACAAGAAGTAAGATGATGGAAATATATTATGTGTGTGCTTGAAATGGTCAGAAAACAACTCATTATTGTATGTAATTAACATGTGCTAATAAAAGCATAAAATAGAACAAATGAAATATCAAACATATAGCGAAATCTAGAGAGTATAGTGGAGCTAAATAACAAAGAGAAATATGTGAAGAATGCAAGGAGGTAGAAAGATTGTTCAGGAGACAATAGTTAGGGGAAATGAGAGTCAATTCCACCAACCCTCCATTTTCAAATTTAACCTGAAATGATAGGCTTTGCTCCCTTATCAATAATTCTTAATTCTTCTTTTCCTTTCTCCTTTTTTACTGGGGGTAAGTATATTATTTATTTCCTTAGAATGGCTTAGAGAAAAAGAGTTTCGTATGAAAGATTTCAAAAAGGAGTTAGTAATGGGCAGATTGGAAACAGGGGCAAGATGAGCCCTGACAGCTGGGGGTGAGAAGGATGTGTGAGGTTCTCTTGGGAAGCTCTTCTCCAACTACTGTTTGAGAGCCCTGACTCTGTCACCCTTAGTCCCCCCAGGCAAATTCTCAAACTCAACACAGCATTGATGTCCTTCTCTAGGCCATCAGCCTGGCTGACATGGAATCTCTTAGGATCATGAACTGTCCAGACTATAGACTCCGCATGTCTTGTCCAAATCCTTTATCAATGAGGAAAACCTCCTGTCCTCACACATACTTCCATAGAAGCCACTGCATCCTGTTTCCTGGAACTAACCACAGTTGTCACTTTGGTTGACTTTCCTTTCTAGTTCTATTAGATTGCAATTTTCTTGAGGAAAAGAAATCTAACAAATAAGCATTGAAGACTGCATTTATTCAACAAATATTTACTAGGAACCTACTACATGCTAAGTACTGAGGCCGTCAGTGTCCTGGATGGGAAGTCTTGTGTTATGAATGAGTGATTAAATGGGTGACTGAATAAACAAACTGAAGCAGGGGGAACCAGTCCTGCTGACTGTTAGCAAGAACAGAGGGACTATGTTGGTGAGATTAAAAAGTCTGTTAGGGAAGCAATAAAAATTATCTTTTTCTTCTGTCTATCCTCACGTGCCTGACACGTTCTACATAATCAATGATTTATTAGGAACACAGTGTTTGAGGAAGAAGAATGTAATTACGACATTTTCTTTCAGGAGTAAGAGCAAACCTTCCAGTGTGTGAGCACATCTTTATGTTCAGCTTATTTTCTCTCAATTCTACATTAGATGTGATATAAGGAGGGCAGATTGTGACCCTCATTTTTTCCCCTCATTTTACAAAGAAAATCAGGGATGCTTTGTTATTTCTCCTCAAATAAATTGGCTATTGGTATTAAAGGAACATACTGACCTATGCTTCTGGCCCAAAATTCAGTGTTCTCATCAATAACTCAGGCTGTTTGAGTAGGTCAAAGCAACTGGGATATGTCTGTCATTCATCCACATATCATCCTATGTAGCTTGTATTTTTTATTTGTAGTATATGGAGATCATTATTAACCTCTGAACCATGGATAAATCTGATTGAATGAAGAAGCCCTGACTTGCCACTTACTGGTCCATGCACAAGATGTGGTATTCCCACTTTTATTTTGCTAACCATAGGATGAATATACTAGTCACTCTCTGCTTCTTCTTTAATGATGACAGAATTATTATTCAACTTAGTGCTGTGACCAAACACCTGGAGGAATCAACTTTGGGAAAGAAATGGTTCCATCTGGCTTACAATTTCAAGAGAATACATTCCATCATGGTGAGGAAGGCGTGGCAAAAGGAGCATGAAGCCAGCTCCTTACTTGAGAGTCAGTGTTTGGAAGCAGAGGGCAGGCAGGAAGTGGGCCTGGAGTATACACCCTCAAGCCCTGCTCCACACAGTGCCACTTGCATGGTACCAAGCATTCACACACCCACAGGAGACTGGTTGGACATTGTATGTCCAAACCACAACAAAGCACCCCTGCTCTTTTTGCTTCCTTCCACTGCCTCCCACCCCACCCGTGTATCTTTAACCTTCTTGCTTCATTGTAACTTTTTCCCAACTGCAGACACTTCTGTCTGCTGTCTGTTGGAATATTGCATATTATTTAAGATTCCTCCTTGACTATGTTAGATCCAGACAGAAGACATCTCCTTCCCTTCCAGCTTCTGATTTTGACTTAGATCTATTTATAGCATGCCCTTTTTTTTTCCCCCCCTTGGCATCTTGGACTGATCACCTGAGGACTGAGTATCTCAATGCCAAATCTCAGAAAAGGCTGCTTCACTAAATGAATTTTTAAAGTGAGTGTGCAATTGCCTCTGCTACATATATAATTTATAGTCAATATAGAGGAAAATGAACTAGCACATAATTAAAGTTATCTCTGAATCATCTGTTTGAAGAGTTCTATTGTTGTGATGCCTCACTGTATTCCTTCTCAGCATAGGCATATCCAAACCAAATCATGAGATTGCCTGTTTTCTGTGTAAATTTCCTCTCCCTCACATTATGACAAAGCAAGCTCTTTAAACTTAAAATTTTATTCATTTGCAATCTCATAACCTTGAGCAAGATGTTAGATATAGTTCTGTGGAGCTTCTATATGGGCAGCAATCTATCACCGATGTCCCAAATGACCATCACTTCTCTTATATTTAAATATATCTTTGTAAAATGTCACTATACCAGGTTTTAGGTTGTATAAATGACTCTGATATCCTATGCTAGAAGCCAATAGAAGAGAAAAGAAGAGAAATGACTATATAAAATATAGTGTGTGTGTGTGTGTGTTTCAAGACACTAGTAAATCAGAATACTATGACTGTATATGTTATGTGATATGTAACTGTGGCATGTTTATTAAGCATCTAGAGCATTGCAATGCTGATTTTCATCATTTGATATTAATTTAAGCACAACACATGCTCTGCTATTACGTTAATTTTGCAGATGAGAGAACTGAGGCACAAAGAAGTTAAGACCTTGTCAAAAGACACATGAGTTGAACACATTTAGGAAGCAAGTCTCCAGTGCCTCTGAGCTTATGCAGCTTACAATATTTCCTCCTTATGGAAGTGTCAAGAAGTGCTTAGATACTATGAGGATCGTGGAAGATGTCCAAAGCAAGGAATAATGTTGAGTGGGGTGAACTTTTAGAAACTCAGAAAATGCATCCCCTAAGACATTGAATTGGGAAATAGCATAGTACAGATGGTATCTTTCTTATGGTGGTTGATTTAGGGTTTTTATCTTAGTAAAAGTGTGAAATGATACACATTTCATAGAAACTATACTTTGATTACCAATACATACATCCTATTTTTTAACTTAAAAAATATTTGGATTTATTTACTTGAAGAGAGAGATAGTGAAAGAGAAAGTCGGATAGAGAGAGATAATGGGCATGTCAGGGCTTCTAGTCACTGCAAATGAAGTCCAGATGTAAGTGGCACTTTGTGCATCTGGTTTACATGGGTGCTAGAGAATTGAACATGGGTCCTTAGATTTCATAGGCAAGTGCCTTAACTGCTAAGACATCTCTGCCTATTTTTTACTTTTATAAGTACTAAATGAATTACCTGACCTATTCAATTATTTATTATAAAATAGATTTTGTGTTAGATGGCTTTGTTCTATTGAAGGCTCAATAGCATAAAGGTAATCTCTGCTAAATTGTGGTGTTTGGTGCATTAGGTGTGCAAAGTGCATTTTTTATTGCAGTATTTTCAACATATGATAGTTTTATAAAGATGCAATTCCATGGTCAGTTTTTAATAAAAAATAAAATAAAATAAACAATCAAAAGCATAAATTAATAAATTATGTAAAATATTTCATGAAAATTAAAGCATGAAGAAAAATATAAAGAGACAAATGTATTGCAAGATTATAAATGGACTGTTGTGTTTGGGTTGTGAAATTACATTCACAAGGAACATTTGGGATCACATGCAGTTTTTTTTGTTGTTGTTTGTTTTTAAAGGAATTACATGATCAGACTTTCAAATTTGAAACTTCATTTGATGACCAATTTGATGAATAGTTGTAAGAAAGGAAGCTGTTTTAATTACCTTCTCATTGCAAAAATTCCACCCAAAAGTACCTGATGGTAAGGGTTTATCTTGGCATACAGTCTTGACCAGAAGTTTCAGCATGGCAGGGAAAGGATGGTAGTACAGAGGCTGGGCATCATATCTTGCCACAGAAGCTGGTCGAAATAAGCAAGAAAGAGCTGAGCTTTGGCAAAGGGGAAGCTAACAATCACTCCCCAAAGCCTGCTCCCAGCAACATATCTCCTCCACCATACCTCTACCGCCCAATTGGCCACCAGCTGAGGACCAGCGACTCAAAAGATATGAGTCTGTGGGAGACATCTGTTTCAAACCAGCACAGACGCCTATTGGGATTACTAGTAAAAGGTTCTGGATAGTCTCCATTTTCCCTTTGTGATTTAGTTTCTACCCAGTTACATACCCTAGAAAGCTTACCTATATGATTTGTTTCACTTAGGCACACTTCCATATTTAGTTGAGGTCAACTTGTGTGAGAGAACTGTAAGAAATGTGTACTAGAAAGAGAATGAGTTTGGTGGTCTTTATTCTATTGACAGCTTCCATTCTGGGCCCTATGTTACTGACAATTTGTTTATTTCACTGAAGGCTATAGCTGCTGTCTGTGTCTCCCTCATACTGCTGTGGATCTTTCAGAGTTTAAGGATAGCCATGCCTTTTATATCCCATGTGACAGTTTCTTGCTGCTACAAAGCATGAGGTGCTTCATTCACAGTTATTGGTTTAATTAATCCCTCCCCAGCCTTTGTAAGAGACCCCACCAGTAAACCTTTATCAATGATTTCTTAACATATTTTATTTACCTGAGAGAGAGAGATTGAGAACAAGAGAAAAGGTGTGCTAGGACCCCCAGCTGCAGCAAACAAACTTGACATATGCACAACCTTGTGCATCTGGCTTATGTGGGTCCTGGAGAATCAAAACCAGTCCTTTGGCTTTGCCTTAACTGACAAATGCCTTAACTCCTAAGCCTTCTCTCTAGCCCCTCGATGATTTTACTGTGTCTTTTCCTGATTGGCAGAGAACCCATGAGAAAAATGATAAAGGTCTACCTTAGCTAACCATCATGGCTATTAAAAAGAGGGCATGTTTTGAGATGAATTCCAGGGCTCAATTAGAAGATACATGATCATCAGCTACAGAGCTGATACAGCTAATGACAAGGGTGGCTGCCTTTCTCAATTCTCCTTGTCTAAGCAGGGAGTTCTTACAGGCATAGAATTTCTGCTTCCCCCAGTGATGAAAATATGATTTCCAAATGCATTTGGAAACTCTCTCAGGGTTTCTATGAATAATCTGCTGGAGGGTCAGCTGGTAGTGTAGTATCTCAAGGCTGGTTAGTTAGCCACCTGGGAGATGTTATCGGGGTGGCTGGAGATCAGAAGAACAGCTTATTTTCATAATGACCTTCAAGAATTAAATAAAATACACTGAGTACCATAGATTAGGAAGAACAAGCCAATTAAAGGAAAAACACACCTTTGGGATTTTTTTTTAAATTTCTTTTCCAGGAGGCTGAAAGGCAACCGTAGCCACTGAGGCAAGATGGTAGTCTACCCAGAGTCACTGGTGAAAGATCACTCTATTCTTGGTTTTTGTGGGAATGGTTGAGGGAATTTGAGCCTGTTGAATATTTCATGAGACGAAGGCCAGAGGAGAAAAACAGAGAAAGGTGAAAAGGCAATCCTGTGTTACTTTCTGATTCCAATATAAAACCAAGCTGCATGGGTGGGAGAGGGGCAGGCACTGGAATCAGCCTACAGCCTGAAGGCATGGCGCACCAATTCTCCCACTTTAATATCTGCTGTTTCATTTTATATTCATCATGTCAGCATAATCTGCCTTTATGGGAATCGTCTTGGTTCCCGACCAAATGCGTTTAGGCCCCTTTTGCTTTACGTTTGATTGTAATATGACTTGATGACTTCAATGAAATGTTTATATGGAAGGACTGGGGGAAGAGAAAAGGGGAAATACAACTGGAAAATCAATCAGCAGGGAATTTCAAGAGATGGGTGTGGTCATGCTGCAATTTCTTTGACCTGTTTTTAATGGATACAGGACTAGTTCAGTGATCAAGTGTGTTCTACTGGATCCCTGGTGCTTGCTGAGTATGCTTGAGCACATGCATTCAAAGTGCTACCCCTGTGTTTTGTTGGAATTCATATATGCAAACTATTCTTTTTCCTTACTGGTGTGTGTGTGTGTGTGTGTGTGCATGTGTTTATATGCACATATATGTGTGAGCAGATGTGTACTGTCTGACTACTTGTGAACATAGGTCAGTGGAAGATAGCAGTGTCTGCTTCCTCTTTTACCCTATTTCCTTGAGAGAGTGAGACAGTCTCTTACTCAACCTGTAGTTCACTGGTCTCCCCCCTCACTCCCCACATTAGACTTACTCACCAGCGAGTTCTGTCTCAGTTCTTTCAGCACTGTGTTTATAAGTATGTACAACATGTCCAGCTTTATATATGGTGCTTGGAATTGAATGCTTGTCTTCAGGCCTATGTTCTTACCCTCTGAGCCATCTTCCCAGCCACATCATCTGATGTTTTGTTACACCTTACCTGTGTACATTGTTGCATGCCCTGGGTACCCACCTGCTCTCTGCCTCCTTCTTTCCTCTGAGTGGAATAATAAATTCATTCTTGCCCATGTTCATGCTACCATGTTTTAGGATTCATTTTTTTTTTATCTGAAAGCTTAAATATGCTTTCTGATTTTTGAGTTCTCAACAGATATTTGCATCATCATTCTTTAATTCTCTGATAAGAATTAATATTTGAATTCTTATTTTTACTAAATCCACCATCATTTTACAGATATGTATAAGAATGTGCATGCATATGCATATATGCATATGGATTACAGCAACTCAATGCTTATTGATCGATCCCTTATTATGCACCAGGCACTTTTCAAAGTGTTTGAGAAATGACAGGAAATAAGACATGCAAGGTCTCTGCTCTCCTTGAGAGAGGCAGTAAACACATATTCAAGTAAATATGTATGATAAATTTCTAATAGTGACAAGTGCTCAGCAAATTTTGTATAAGGGGACCTAATGGAGACTGAATTGCTTACAGTGAAGTACCTTAGCTCAAGTAGTGAAGTACAGCCTCTCATAGCAGGTGTCATTTGGACTGAGGGAGTCATAGTGGAAAGAAATAAAAGTAGCTTGCAAACTCTGGGAGGAGTCACAGGAATACTGGATAGAAAGTACTTGTTTCCTGAGATGAGAGAGAGCTAGCATTTAATGAAGAGATTCAGGCCCGTAGGGCTGGAGCATGTGATGAAGCAGATACATCGAGGTAGCTCCCATAATGCACAGTTTCACAGACTGGGCATGTTTGCAGGCTGGGTAGAATTTTTGCTGCTGAAAGACTCTGGGCTACCTGTAAGCAAGGTTATGTTTCATTTAAGTAAATATTCTGAGCTGCTAAGGCCTGAGATTACATAGTCCTTTGATAAAGAATGTTGAATGCATTAAAAAAAAAAAAGCTGCATGAACAAATGAGTGAATGAACGATCCAGGCCTTCTGCTTCTCCTATAGCAGTGTCCTCTTTGCTAGCTCCTGTTCCCCCTCCCTTAACTGAATAACAGTTTCTTTGTAATAGAGGAAGACCAGAGCTATTCTCTGTGATTCAATATTTACAGTGTTTCACACACTGTTATTATCATTTAACGTTTGCTGTCTGCTGACTGTGCACTCGTTGCTGTAGCAAACAAAGAGCTCAATCTAGTTGTGGTTCACAGGCTAATTTAGTCAAGGAAGAGGAGACATTGCAAGTACAACCTGCATTGTGGAAATTACATTGACTAGAAATCCACCGGGCCCAGCCGAGAACAAATTCACCAATGACTTTAAATGGGTCACTGTCTGCAACCCCCTGTTTACCAGTGGGAATGTGGGCAGAAAATTCTTTCATGGTGGATTTGAATGCTCCAAGAGAAAGGAACAAAATTTTCCACCAGCATTTATGGGGTACTCTTCCCTAGTCTGTATCAGGCTATGCCAGCCAGATGAGGCCTGCCTTGGTGTCAATCCAGTCAATAGTGTAATACAGACCACTACTTTGAGAGGTAAATGTCAGCTTTTGGTTCCTTGGACCTCTGGTTTTGGGATTTGATGTACTTAGCAAAACAAGTGGAGTGTTGAGCCAGGCAATTTATTGTAATGCTCTAGCCTTGCTGTGGCCCAATTTTCTGCTACCAGTGAAACCATTGACTTTTGTTTGAGAGTTCAGGCTGAAATGCTGGAATATGGGCTTGCTAGGGGGCAGGTCACCTCAGCTCTGGAGGAACAGAAGATGCTGAGAGAAGACCCAGTTAATACACTCCACCTGGACACCATGATGCACTCTCAGAGCGCTTTAAAGCTCATTACTTTAAGATGACAAACTTTTATGATTACCTCCAGCCCTGTTTGGTCCTTCAAAGAGTAAGGGAAGTGTAATCCTGTATGCAATTGGGCTGATAATTCATTGTGCTCTGTTCACTGTCTTTAGAATGAAATAGGAGGCTTCTGCAGGATTTAGAATGGGAGGTCATTGCTGTGAGCTGATATATACTGTAGCTTCTGATTGAGGATAAATAGGAGGGTAAGAGTGCAAAGAGAGAGACAATATGAAAAGTTCTTGAAGGAATCCAAAGAAGAGAGGATTGGGCCTTAGCCAAGGTACTGGATAGAAGAGTTGAGAAGGCTGGAAGTTGGGATGGCTATTGAAGGATGCCCTATGACCTGAAGAGCTAGAGAGGAAGCACACTGTCAAGGATATCTCTAGGTTTGTTTTAGATCTACACAAGCGTGAATTAGCTTTTATCCATATTAATGATGGTGATGATGATAAATCAATAACTAATTAAATTTCTTTTTTATTTATTTGCACAGAGAGAGAGAGAGAGAGAGAAAATGGGCATGTCAGTACTTCTAGCCACTGAAAACAAACTCCAGATGTATACGCCACTTTGTGTATCTAGCATTATGTGAAGATTGAGAAGTTGAACCAAGGCCATTAAGTTTTACAGGCCAATGTCTTAACCACTTAGCCATCACTCTAGGCCCCAATTCACAAATTTATAGCTAACATTTTTCTTAGCCTTTTTAAGGCCAGATATGCTTCCTATAAGGGTCTTTGATGGCAAGCCTTAAAGAATTAAGGCCTATTGGGAATGGAATGTATGAAGACTATCCATCAAAACTGGTGAATAGATAGCATCTTCTATCTCTTCAATATCACCCAGTGAGATGAGGGTTTCTGTTTCAGCTGGGAAGATCTGATTGGATAAGGAGAAGCTCTATCCTCCTCTTCCAGAGTAGACCTCATTAGTACCTGTATGTTGGGGGCAAGGAATGAACATGAGGTCTTTGGGGAGTGTAATGCTTTGACTTAGGTGTTTCCCACAAACTTTGGTGTTCTGAATGCTGGCTACCCAGCTAGTGGCAGTTTGGGAATTGGAGCCTCCTAAAGGTACTGTATTGCTGGGAGTGGGCTTATGGGTGTTATAGGCAGCTTCACCTTGCCAGTGTTTGCCACACTTTCCTGCTACTATTGTCCACCTGCTGTTGGACAGGAGGTGATGACCACCCTCTGCACATGTCATCATTTTCTCCTGCCATTATAGAGCTTCCCCTCAAGGCAGCAAGCCAAAATAAACCCTTTCCTCCCACAAGCTCCTCTTGGTTCGGTGTTTTCTGCCAGCAACACAAAGCTGACAACGGGGAGTACAGCAATGATATTTCAAGATCACCTCTGTGACATTATTAAGGTTTTACTTCTACTGATGGACACTAATAAGTTTACTTGGCATCCAAAGTATTTTTCTCTTGAGTATAGATAAGGTAGATCTCACAGAATCCAGCCTCCTTTCTCCTTTATTCACAAGATGAGCTAAAGCCTTGTGCTTCTGAAAGGCATCAGTAGAGGACAATATGTGAAGGTTGTATGATTCCAATGCAAGGATACCTTTGATAACTATGACTTCACTCTTCTTACCTAGTAAGAGATTATGTTCCTACAACAATAATATATAATGATGATTTTAGCTGTGCTCATGGAGAGGAAAACAGTGAAAGGATGATCTCATAATTTGCTGGAAAGTATTAAATTCACTAGAAAAGTTTAATTTCCTTCTAGTTACACAAGAACCATGGGTCTAAGAAGTGGCTTTGGGAGCATTTTTAAACACTACAGATATTTGTACCAAAGTTCCTTCGCTTGGGATTACAGAGTAAACATTACCAAAAATGGAGCTCCTGTCCCATGTTCTCTGACTTTAGCTACCTGCAGTAGAGCCATATGCTCTTGAATCAGCTACGCTCCTTTTCTGAGGACTTGCAATTAGTGTCCAAGGAACTCATATCTGAGCTAGTATTATGCTCACATATTTCTCCCCTTAATTTTCTTCCAGTTTCAAAGCCTCAGAAAATTGAAGCACTGTCACCTTTTGCTTAGTTTCTTCCTACTGCTGAAGTGGAAAGGAGTACTTTTTAGTGTGTAATATCAAACTCTGGGATCAAGTCCTGTGTGCTTCTTTGTTACTTGGGGTACATGTTGGCCGCAGTTGTTCCAATCATAAATGGAAGTGATGGCTCCTATTTTAAAGAGCTGGGGTAAGGAAAGGCATTCTGTTACAAGTAGTTCATAATGCCTTAAGGCTTCTTTCTTTACCACAACACTCGAGCCAGGCATGCAGCTCACCTAATACCTTGGGTCTTGTTTTTCAGAGATGTCTGGCACAGCAGCGGACATTTCTCTGGTGCATTGGAGACAGCAGTGGCTGGAGAATGGCACGTTGTATTTCCATGTGTCCATGAGCAGTTCTGGGCAGCTGGCCCGGGCCACTGCCCCCACACTGCAGGAGCCCTCGGAGATTGTTGAAGAGCAGATGCACATCCTCCACATTTCTGTGATGGTGAGTGCCTGGGGATGGGATGAGGAGTGGGGCCAGAAGTAATCAGAGGATTGTTAGAAGATGGAGGGGAAGAGCTGTCCAAGTGCAAGAGGTCTGCATGATGCACAGGTCAGCTGGATTCTGAGCTGTTACCTGGACTGACACATGCACACGCATCATCTGTCAGCTGTGACAAACTAATTGTGTGTCAGAAAGAAAATAAAGGGCCTCCAACTCCTTGGCCTTTTGACTGACATCTCTGGGAATAACTGTATAACATCTGTCATATGCTTGTCTTGCTCTTCTGAGGGCTGGGGTTCAATGTTCAACAATACAACCAGACCTTCCAAGGATTGGCTGGCAACATGGCTCAGTGGATAAAGCACTCAATGCTATTGCAGTACCCAAGTTCCATCCCCAGGTCCTATGTATATAAGAGCCAAAGGCTGTGGAGGTTTTCTTTGATCACATCATGCTAAGGCTGACAGTGAGATGGGAGACAGATGCAGAGGAGTTTCCTAGATAGTGGTGAGCACAGCACAGAACAGCAGTGTGAGAATCCAGCGTGAAAAACTTTGCCACAAATTGAGGTGATCAGACAAGGACTGACTTTCAAGTTGTCCTTTGACTTCCACATGTGAGCCATGGCTAACATACACCTACAAACACACACACACACACACACACACACACACACACACACACACACACACACTAATATTAAAATAAACTAGAGAAGGCTGTCCTTTCCCAAGTGCCCTGATGCATCATGTGTTTTAAGTCTCATAGCTACTACAATATGGCCTCTAGAGATGAGTTATATATAGCCAATGGAGTCTTTTATAAGACTCCTTCATTTCACGCACATTATAGCTATGGATGCTATGGTGAAGGGAAAGGGACTTACACAAGGGTATGCAGCCAGTAAGAGCTCCTCTTGAGTATTCCCATCCACATGTTTCTGTCTACATAGCCATATCTAGGTCCTACATACCCTGTCTCCCTTGCAGTTCAATATATATATCTATCATGTTATAAGAATTATTCTAGCCACAGTTATGGAAATTTACTGTATGTAGCCAAAAATTCATAACATCTGACATGTTTCCTGTATATCAGAGATGAAGTTCTGAGGACAGAGAAATTAAGAGGACTCTCAGCTTTGAACACTGTGGGGCGGTTTGTGAGTCTGCTGTCCTCCCTGGGAAGGCTAGTGGGTTTGCAATCACCCAAGTGGTGGTCTAAAATGTATACAGTCATGTTGACGGCTTCTTTTATGATTTCTCTTGCTAGATATAAATCAACAAAGAAACAAATCTGGGCTTAGGGAGATGGCTCAGTTGGTAACACATGTACTTGACAAGCCTGAGAACCCGAGTTTAGATCTCTAGGACTTGTATAAATTTCAAGCATTGTGATACCCACCTTTAATCCCAGTACTTGAGGAGCAGAGACAGAAAGATCCCCTCAGGACAAGCTTACCAGTTAAAGGTGTGAACTCTGTGTCCAGTGAAAGGTGAAAGCCTGTCTCAGTTGATAAGGTGGGGAGTGACTGAGGAGGTGGAGTATGATTGAGGAAGACACCTAAATTTGATTTTTTGCTTACACATGTACACACATAAAAACACAAACATATGTACCACCCATATATGTGCATTCATTCCCATGAACACACATACATGCATGTGCACTACACACATGTACAAAAGCAAACAAACCTAATATGCAGAAAGAGCAGGCTGTAATGTTCTTGGAACAAGATGTGATAATCACAGTGGACATTATCCTCTAATGTTCTACACTTCAAAGCCACTCATACCATTTTCTTCATTTCACCATTAGCACAGTTCTGCTAGTCATATGAGAGTAAAATATGCTGCATCCAACCCATGTAAAAGGAAAGCAGGGCTCAGAAAGATGGGTGAATGGCATTAACACCATCTTTCCTACCCCTTTACTTCTTCCTTCTGTCATGAGTCAGTATTTGTAGACATTAGAGGGGAATAGAATTTGGGGGTTTTGTTTTCCTATTTTTTCCTGTTCTTCAAAAAACAGTGTAAAAGATATTCTGATTAGGGCTGAGTGAGATCCTGAAAATTTTCTCTTTTGGGAAAAACATCCACACATCCCAGCCAGAAAGCGTTAATTTTGGATTTAACGAATGTTCATGGTAAAGAACAAATCAAGGCCTTTGTGTTATTCCTGGAATGAGTGTGATTATAGACTTTTTCTGTGTAATTTGGCAATTTATGCCAGCACATGCCAACATAAGTGGGTACCCGAAGGCTAACTTTGGGGTGCAAATCTCTAAGCACCCTCTCAGGTGCTTGCTCAGTTCCATTAGAGTGATTGGGGTACCCTCTAATCTTAAGAAGGGTTGAAGAGGAGGAGTGATCTTCTGTCATTAATGTTTGAGCATGAAAGACAGATGAACATCTGCATTGAGTAATAGTTATTAGGTTATTCCTGGCTACATAGGATTCAGCAAGAATAAAACGTTTTCTTTCTCCCTCCTGCAATTAATCATTGATAATGACATCCAAGTTGGCTGGAAAATGTGTTCCATTCTCAATAGTGAAAAAATTGAGTCTCAGAAGGTTACTGACCTCTCCATGACTGTGTAGCAGAGATGTTGCTTTAGGACCAGGTTTTCACATTTTCAAACCTATATCATTTAGCTACTTCCTGAGAAGACCTATGTCTAATAGGAAAAACTCAAAGAAGTGAGAGGCAAGTGCCCATCAGTACCACCACCTTTACTCGGCACAAATCCTGCCTGCCCATGCCGAAATATCAGTTTTCTTCCAGCCCCTTGAAATCTTTTACAGTCTGTTCATATGTGGGTAAATCCAAATCCTTCTTCAACTTAAGTCCTAGATTGAATAGTTTCCTGGTCCCAAAAGGATATATACTTTGATTATTAATATCACAAAGTTGGTGCAGTGAGGATATTCTCAGTGAACATGGGCCATAATAAGTTAATAGACTATCATCTCAATCCACTATCCCAGCAAATATGAGCCTCAATAATACTAGAAGCTAAAAGCCAAGAAGAGAGCAAAGGTCTGTGCCAAGCTGAACTGACTTTGGATTCAGATTTACTTATACTTTACTTATTTATTTATTATTATTATTTTTAGTATTTGAGAGAGAGAGAAAGAGAGAGAATGAGGGTGCCAGGTCTTCCAGGCACTACAAATTAACTCCAGCCACTTGTGCCATCTTGTACATCTGCCTTACATGTGTCCTGGGTAATTGAACATGGGTTCTTTGGCTTTGCACTCAAGTGTTTTAACTGTTAAGCCCTCTCTCCCAACCCTGAACTCAGTTTTTGTTCCTTCCTGCTTATTATTACTTTTACCTTGGCTGAGTCCCTTGTCATTGAGCTTCAATTTCCTTGTTAATAAAACAATACCTATTGCATCTATCTCCAGTAGTAGAAGAAATGGAAAAATAATAATTAGTACCCAGAATGGCACACAATGACTTCACAACAACAGTGGATGTTAATATTATATTACATCTGACTTTGAAAGACTATGAAGACGTTGGTTTAGTCTTATTTGTGCTATTTGCTGCCTGATGGAGAGAAATGGTCATGATGCCTGACATTTCTTCTATGTACTTACTAATGCTAGGTGGTGCTGTAAATTTTATTTCATATCCATCATCACATCTATTTCTCACAACAGAGCTTCAGGTGGTTACTATGCCATAAACAAAGAATATTTTATACTAATAAAATAAGTAGCTATCTGTGTGACTGTGAACACACAACGGTAAGATGCTAAAGCTAGTACTTCACTCTATAAAGCCTGACATCTATCAATCATCTGCCTAGCATACTGAGCACTATTTCTCTTCATTACTACTCATTCAAATTCTATGATATGAGTTCTTGCAAGGACTTCCCTTGTGTGTAGTGCATGAGTACTAAGAGGGATGATTATGGCTTAGTAGCCAATGACAAGTTTGAACTGTCACTGTCACTAACTTTATGACTTTAACAATATCACCTCTGTCACTTATAAAACTGGAGTAATATTCCCTACTTCCTGAGATGTTTTCCCCATATTATCTGGTATTTAACCCAAATGTTCATGCAGGAAAGCCTGATTTAATGCAAAAGGTCACATCTGCACATATACAAAAAGACATCAAAGTAGAGGAGGAACTATTTGGAAAGAAGGAGCATCAGCAAGAGGACAAAAGAGCCAGGCACGTTGTCACATGCCTTTAATCCCAGCTCTTGGGAGGCAGAGGTAGGAGGATCGCCATGAGTTCAAGGCCACCCTGAGATGACAGAGTTAATTCCAGGTCAGCCTGAACCAGAGTGAAACCCTACCTCAAAAAACAAAAAAAGAACAAAACAAAAAAAAGAGGACAAAGGAAAGAAGTTTGAGAAGGTAGTGGGAGGGGATTAATACCAAATACATTATATAAAAGATTAAATATTGCAAATAAACACAAATAAATAATAAATAGATAAAATATTTATTTTCCTAAGTGTCAACAAAGTTACATTCAAAAATGCCCTGCAACCAAGGGAAGTGTTCTGTCTGCCAGACTATGTATGCTTAAAGCTAGCATCTTTCAGGTTAATTGCTTCAATGCCTTTATCAGAAGGATCTGTCCTTTTCCTTGAGTACAGATGAGGAACCTGGCAGATAGAGAAATTGTGCAGCCTGCTCACTCATGTCACCACTAAGAGACTGAATCTGGGATTCCAATTCTAAACTATCCAAATTGAGAGTTTGTTTTTGGGCACGAATCTGTATGGCATGGTGCCTGACAGTAAGTGCTTGAAAAGCAGATGCTGTTATTAAAATGTTAGCTGTAGTGAGGGACTATCATGCCTGTTATTTATGGAGTATTCACTCTGGGTGCTCAAAACACTTGATCGAACTTGGACCCTTGTCAGCTCAGGAGAGAGGTGCTGCTCACACCCACAGTTTATTGATGTGAGAAAGAAACCAAAGGAAGCTAAGAGCCTTCGTATAGGTACAGTCAGAGGAAGCTCTTGGCTTGAAGCTATGGTACCTTTTGCCTTGTCCATCAGCACCGATGGTCACTGCCCTTCACTCAGCCAGCTCAGTTTGGGGCCTTCATATTGGAGAAAAGCATGCTTGGAGTTTTCTTATTTAGTGAATGGGAGAGTTATGCTATTCTAGATGGCCTTAAGAGAAAAAAAAAATACATGCATATTTCTGTCAAGTGTGACCAAAATTGCTTGTTTCTGTTTTTCATCTAGATGAATTTTATTGTTCACTTTTGTGTTTTATTGTTGATTCTGTTAGCACATTGATATTTCAGGATGCTATCAGTTACTTTATTTTGGCTGGGACAAGATATCCAGCCAGAAGCAATGCAAGGAATGAAAGAGTTAAAGAGTTTATTTCAGCTTATAGTTCAGAGGGCAGAGTCATGGCAAGGAAAGCACAGCTGGAGGAGGAAAGTGGTTTATCATAGTCACATCAATAGGTCAATAGGGAGGAGGGAGAAAGAGAGAGAGCGCAAACAGGGTCTAGCTGTAACACCTCAAGGCCTACCACAGTTATATACTTCCTCTTACAAAGCTTTACCTCTTACAGGTTTCACAACTATTCCAACTAATGCCACTTTGCTGGGGACCAACTATTAAAACAAACACATGAGTCTACTGGAGAGGGGCACTGTATCTAAATTGTCATGGAGATATATTTAATTTTGTAATCATTAAAGGTTCTTTCAAGGTTCTATCACTTATGATTCACAGAGTTAGTCATATAACTACATTCCCTGCCACTTTAAACAACAATCATTTCATTTTGATATGGCCTCTCTTGTCTTAAAGATTTCAACAAAAGTTATTAAAGAAACTGCTTAAGATCAATATCTTTTATCATGGATTTTTCTTTTTATAAAATCTTTGGTCTTTCTGTAACAAAATGTTTTTAGAAGGGGGATGAAAGAAAAAGGTTCATTTGATGTAGAAGAAAAGACTTCTGTGGGCACTTTTCTTCCAGAAATAATGCTCTACAGAAAATGTTGCAGATGTGTCCTCATAGGCCTTGTGAGAGAATCCTATGAAAGACCAGCATTTACATCCATGGGAGGAAAGATCTTCCTTATCTTGAAACTCTCCAGCAGTGTAGTGGATCAGTCAGGGTTCCATTCCCTGTGATTCTGAGAGAAATAATAGATGACTATTGCAGTTCTTTCAAATTTTTAAGATCTATGATTCTATGCTAGAGTGATAATTAGAAGAATACTTTGAGGGTGATAACATGCCCAATAAATCTAAGAAATTATTATCACAAGTCTCAATCAAAAACTTCATTTGAGGAATATGTGTGATACTGACAAATTACTTATTAAAGCTTTCAGTGAAAGATAGCTTTAGATCATTTCCCCAATCAGTACATTTATTCATTCTCAGCAAATCATTCATTTCTTCACTCATTACTTCTGTTAATTAATCATATAATGGTTTACCTATCAATTGAATATTACAATGACAAATGCACCTGCTAAAAAGAACAAACAAAAATGAAGCCTTCAAGCAAGCAACCATAGTTCAGTATGAGTCAACTATGAGATCTGCCTGCTGAAAGTCATAGTGTTCTTGAAGTTGTGTTAATAAAGGCCTACTTTTCTGAGTGAGTAGCTTAGAGGTTCTTGGTGTGACCTGAAATACTGTGTTTACTTTTGGAGAACACAGTTGAGTAGAAAAGCTATGAGAAAAGGATCAAGACAGAAAAGTATCTTAAAATGAATGTGCTCACTAGAGATATCTGGGAGATGTGTTAGTGATGCCCACAGAACATAATTCTCATAGTCATTGCAATTCATTAGGTAGTTTTAACCCTTGTATTATACTTCTGATGCAACATAGGCACAGAGGATGTCATGACTTGTAAGAACTGCACCTGCATTACGTGTTGTGGTATGGATTCTGAATTAGCAACAACAATGTAGTGCATGTGTTCACCTCATCTCTGTTTCTCTACATATGATGGAGAGAACATGGCATATTGCCCTGATTTTGTATAAATTCTCACTCTGCCATTTATAAATATATTGGCACACTAAGGATACCAAATACAACACCACAGACAATGCTATAAAAAACAAAAATGTCTCAAAGTTCTAGAAACAAAAATACAGGGATGTTGGTGTCAGCAATACCATACTTACTTGAAGCAGCTGGGGAAGACTGGCTGCTATCCTTTTTCCTGGCTCCTGATAATTCCTTGGCTTGTGGCACTTTTATACCAATCTTAATGTGAACTTTGACCTGCTTGGGTGTCTATCTCGCTGCCCATATTCTCTGCAATATACATATAATTATATATATATATATATATATATAATTTAAAGCACAGAGAGAATTGTCATGCCATGGTCTAGTGCCTCTGCAAATAAACTCCAGACTCATGTAACATTGTGCACTTGGCTGTACATGGGTAGTGGGGAATCAAACCCAGGCTTTGAAAGCAAGTACATTTAACTACTGAGATGTCTCTTCAGCTCTGTCTGTAAATTAAGATCACCAGTGTATTATGAAGTTTGATACATACCTTATTTAACTAAGTGGTCCATATCCATGAATCACATTAATTATTTACTTATTTCAGGAAAGTAATATTTCTAAATCATAAACACACACACACACACACACACACACACACACACACACACACACATTCTTCAGAGACTTTAAGTGCTGTGTACCTTGTTGCTTAGTTTTGACTTATTTCAACAATACAGATTCACTAAAAATCTGCCTGAATCTATATATGCTAATGGGGAAAGGAGAGCATAAAACACAGCTTGTTTTTTTTGGAAGAAACATGGCTTAATTCATTCATTCTCATTTATGGTCATATCATAAGGCAGTGGAACAAGTGTAGGATTTGGTATGAGAAAGATTGGAATTAGTTTACATTATGCCAAATATAGAGGGATGAGAAAATCATTTTAACTAAAATTTTTATTTGGTAATTTACAAAATGTAAATAAAAATAAAATTAGAATGTCAAATCAAAATAATGTAGATGAAAACATTAAATAAGAATTTCACCAAAGATAAAGAACTATAAATGATAATTGGGATGTTGTACTTAAAAGTTTGTTTGATTCCACAGTATCCTGCTTTCCAAGATTAGCCAATTTATATTCTATAATCCAGTGCTCCTACAATTTCACGGATGCCCACTTTATGTCCCACCCATGAAATGTGCTAAGCTGCAGGGACTGTGGCTCGGCTCTCCAGGTCCTGAAATTCTGGAACTTTGGCTCTGACTGAAGAGAAGCTGTAGTTGGAGACATTTTGTTTACATGAGAGAGGGAACCATGAGGACAGCTGACAGAAATCTAAGAAAATATAGAAATGTATCTGATGCTCAGATGTGGGTTCCTTCACACTCTGTGGGCCAAAAGGCATCACATGACCAAGCATAGAGCTGGTGGCAGAGAAAGTAATCTTTTACAGGGGATCTTTAGAGGACAATGACAGGCAGCAATAGAACATACCCACTCTCATTTTATAGGACAGAGAGCAGGTGTTCACCTTCCCTGCTCCATAGGACAGATGAAATTGAAAAGATCACAAAGTTGTCTTAGAGAACAAGAGGTTTCTTGGGAAAGAGCCTGGCAGGGAGCTCCTCTGGACCTTCTGGCCAAAGCAGAATGCAGGATGAAAGTGTGTGTAGCAAACATTTTTGTATTATGTAGATGGAGGGAGTAGAGAGAAACCCAGACAAGAAAATTAGACATCTGTAAGTATTTACTGAGAACCTATTTTATACTGGGTGAATAGAAACTATCAGAGACATAGAACAGTAAAAGGAAGCTGAGAGAAAAAGGAGCCTAGTAGAGTGACACAAAAGCAGGAAAGTGAAGGGAAATTGGCAGAAACAAGCAAAAGACTTAGTAGAGAAGCAGATTTAGGAGAAGAGCATGAAATAAAACCCACCAGATAAGACTAATGCAGAGAGAAATGGAGGCTGGAAAGCATGAATATAGATCTCAGGGCCAAGGCAAAGTAGTGTGGGGTAAACAGGCCAGGACAGGATGTCAGAGTGAATGGAGGACAAGAGGAGTCAAGGGAGACAAAGGAGGCACGTGGAAAAGATGGGGAAAAGCCACAATTGTACCTCGAGTACTAAAGATCTGAAAAGGGAAGCAGAAAGGAAAATGTGTTTGGCATCTGGGAAATTGAGGGAGGAGCGAGGAAAAGGAAACGTCCAGGTAGAGGAGTAGTGTGGGGAGGGGATGAGAGCAGAAGGGTCAGAGGACTGTTCATTTAGTTCCCAACCTGTTCCACTCCAGCCTCTACTAAGTTTATTTATTTATTATTATTAGTTATGTACACAGTGTGTATACAGCCATGTTGGTACCGTCGTAAGCCCCCTCTCTGTCCTCCCCCCTCCACAGGAACCCATGAATTGTGACATTAGCCATCAGTTATGAGGAAGAGGCAATGTCTCTGTGCATAATGACCCAACATGTGGCTCTAAAAATTATTCTGCCCCCTCTTCAGCGAATTTCCCTGGGTTCATTTTAGGTCTGCTTTAGTGATAAAGTCTTAGGAGCCTCTGTCTCTGGATATCTGGTTTGGTAGAAGTTGAACATTCTCCGTGTCTATCTCCTTCATCCTTGTTCTGGTACCAGGTTCATTCTTCTAAATTTTATTCTCTTTCAAGAGCCTGGAACTATTATCTGATATTGCAACAACACAAAACTAATGGGGTATGTGTTCATGTTGAGGCACTCACAGTATTTGCTCCCTTCCATCCCTGTCTTGAGTCATCCCACAGTAAAAGTAGGTTGTGATGTATCTTGTAGCTTCCAATTCATCTTTAAATTAATTCTCACCTTTTACCCTTCTCTGCTGTGCTTAAAAGACAGCTTGGTGTGATGAAAATAATGTGGGAATAGAGAGAAAGACAGATGTGGATTCAATTTACAGCTCTTCCCTTATCACTGTTTCACCTTAGGTATAGTATTAACTGCTCTGATACTTTCTTCTCCATTATAAACAAGACCATGGGGACTCCCTTCATGAGACTAAAGACATAATAAATAATAAAGGTTCATAAAGTATCTTAGCATGGCAGGTGCTCAATGAGATTCTCTTTTTTCCTTTGTCTTTAATTTTCCCCCTGAAATATCTTGTGAATTAAGTTGGGTAAGAGTTATTAAGAATATTGACTTTTTAAAATACTGTTAGAAGTAATCAACAAACTAAATAAGTAGAGTGGAAGGGATAGTCCTTTACAGTAAAATTTCCAGTTAATAAATGTAGGAGGAAAGAAGGGAACAGAGAACTACTATTCAGCAATAACTACTGTAATAATTGCTGCTGACAAGATCTACCATGTGTGCTTAGACAAATGATGGGATGTTGTGGAGGGAAAGGACATTAGCAGAATTTCAAAGTGCCATTGTAACTGGATATTTATGAATTGTAAAAGAAAAATAGTGACTTTTCCATGGAGAAATTTAGTTGATATGAATTGTATTTGTTTCCTAATGCTGCCTTGACAAACTGTCACAAAATGAGGGTTACAGACAATGTAAATTCATTCACCCAGTTACAGATTCCAAGAGTCAGAAATAATGGTGAAAACCAAACAGCACTTCCTACAAGTGCTCAAAGGAAGAATTGGCACTTTTACCTTCCGGCAGCTCCCAAATGTTCTGGGGCTTGAGGCTGGTTAACTCCTGTGTATTCTCTCAGAAGCACATTTGTCACTGAGTTGCAGACACACCTTGATGCTCTCTCTCAGCCAGGTTGTTAACCATATCTCCAGTGTTCTGTATTTCAGATCACATAACATCTGCAGTTTCTGGGGATTGAGATATGGATGCTATTATTCTGGAGATTCTCTATTCAACCTAGTATATTACCTCAGCCAAATCATCAAGGTTAGCACCTCTCTAACAATGAAAAATGTCCACACCATAGACACCACGGACACCCTGGCACCAGGGATTGAAAAGGTTATTCTGGCCAAACTTTTTGAGCCCCTCTAATCATAAGACATCTGCCAAAGCCAGCAAGGGGCATTCTACAAAATAAGTGTTTAGACCATTCTTCCCAAATGGAACAGGTTAGAGGAACTGAGGGAGGCATGGCAACAAAATCACACATGGCATTCTGGATTAGATTCTGAACCCCAAAACAATACTGGTAGGCAATCTGGCTAAATTCTTCTAAGTCTGATGGCTTGTGTCATCATTGTGCACCGTTGCAAACTTCATGGATGAATTTTATTATTTTATTATATGAGATTTTTATCACTGGGGTAGCTTAGTGATACCTTTTCAGGTGATCAATTCGCTCTGCAACACTTCCTTTCTTATGAGGACAATGAGGCTGAATACTTTTAATTGATCTTCATCTGTCATTGCCATTCACAGGACCCTGCTGTGGAGGTATACTTGACCTGGACTATGGAAGAGATAGCAAGTTCTTCCTAGCCAGGGATATTTGGAAGTGATGGAAACAAAGACCTCTGATGTCAATCAATCAAGCAAGCAATCATTTCTCTTTCAGGCCAGATGACCAATTTTTTCTACCTAGAGTGAATATGAGTACAAAAGAAATGCTTCTGGGTGACCAAGAGTGGCCCTCATCGTCACTTAGCAAGTCAGTGGTACCTTTGTTTCCATCCAGCTGCTTAGTAGTATGTGTGCATGTGTGGGTGTGGGTCCAACCTTCTATACTGCCTGCCCTCCCAGGCTGTGAATGACTCTCATCAGAAACCCTCATCCTCCATGCTGAAGGAGCTGTATCCAGTGGAGGTTCTGCACAACTACATTTCACTCCATTGGGGTAATCGTCTTGTCTGCACATACAGCAATACCGTCAAACAATTACCAATTCAAACTTCTGCTGCTAATGTTCCCCAGCTCAAGGGCGTCTTTAATAGCAGAATAATACTTGTTGTTTCTTCCTTCCCTCTCTGTTTTTTCTTAATCTCTCCCTGATGAGACATAACATTAATTACAGCAGTTAACTGAAATTCTGTCTCTATTATTGCCTGCCACCTTCTCCATCTTGCCTTCCGCCTTCCAAATTTCCCTTCTGAATGAAGGAGGGGGAAGGGTATACAGATGTGTTTTTGTGTGTACTTGTACTGTGCCTACCTCCTTGTGTTGAATTTTAAGTCTGTTTGAGTCTGTATTTCTAAGTGTGTATGTGTGTGTGTGTCTTCTGTTTGTGTGTGACTGCTTCTTAATCTCACTGTCACTCTGAGTTAATTGTGTTGTTTCCTCTTGTGTGGAAGGAAATCTTATCTGTTTTGGATTAAAATTCAATGAAGGTCATAGCAGCTGGAAAACTTACCAGACTGCTGCAATTAATGTTCATTTGGCTTTGATAAATTGGAACGTTCCTCTCAATAGGACTGGAGTGGATTTGCGAAGCAATAATTCTTCCATTAACTCAATGATTCTGCCTGTGAGGGAGGACCTTGTCCTGCTTTTGTTTGTCATCTGTCACTTGGAGGAGCTGGGCATATGTCAGAGATGATTTACCCTGATTGTGGTGCCTGTCTATACCACAGACACTTAAAACCACTAATTATTTTCGCCCTTGCAAATTGCTTGATTAAACAAAACGTGAGGTTAGAATCAAGGGAGAGGAGTTGTTTGTACCCATTGGTTCCCTCAGTGTTGGGGGACTACAAGTTCCTTTCAAGGCATAGATGGAATGAGCATATACAGGAAAATCAGGAATAAGTGCACTGTGTGCATGGTTTTACTTCATCTCTGCAAGCCTTCAGAGTAGTTTGCCCATATCACCTGGGAGAAAACTGATGTCCACAGATGGTAAAGACTTTATCCAACATCAGAAGCATAGTATTACATACCAGACATTTGGTCATAAGAGACTTGGTCTGGGCTGGAGAGATGGCTTAGTGGTTAAGGCATTTGTCTTCAAAGCCAAAGGACTCAGGTTCAATTCCCCAGGACCCATGTAAGCCAGATACACAAGGTGGCATATGTGTTTAGAGGCTCTGCCACATCCATTTCTCTCTCTCTCTCCCTCCCTCTCTTTTTCTCACAAGTAAATAAATCAATTTTTTAAAAATTAAAAAGCCTTTGTTCAAAATGCCTTAGTTTTTTTTTATAAAACTACCTAATATTATTAAGTCTACAATTTTTTATTGATAGTTCACTATGTATTGGAGCAAAATATTCACCTTACAATATTTACCCAGTTGGGAATTTGCTAGTTTCTGTAGTAGCTCTATTTTTTTTTTTTTTTTCATGGAGCTTTTGGAGATATATCTTATTCTTTTCCATAATGGCTGTGTTAACTTACATGCTTACTAACAGTATACTAGGGTCCCTTTTAGTGAGGTGTATACAATAAACATATATAGCTTAATCCAGATGCAATGCCACAATAATCTCATTACTCAGAGCAAGGCTGACACAGGAGCATTAATGAGTTCAAGCTCATCTGGATTATACAGGAGAAGGGAGAGCCTGCCTCACAATAGACCATTCTACCCAGGCTAAGTGGCACAAGTCTGTAACTCCAACTACTCAGGAGTATAAGAGTGGGGAATGCCACAAGTCCACATACTCCCTGAGCCGCAAACTGTGTTCATGACCTGATGAGTACTTTAGCAAGAATCTCCTTTAGAATTGAAAACTAAAGGGCTGGGACTTGTACCTTAGCATTAGAGTGCTTCCCTAGTATATGCAAGGCCTCAGATTTTATCCCCAGTTCTCAATGAGCACGTGCACGCCCATACACCCACACACCCACCACCCCCACACACACTCCAGAAACACCATCATTACAACTTTAAAATTGAATTAACAAATTAAATGTAATATCAACAACAACAATAAAATAAATTCCTGATATGTTTGTTTCAAAGGTATTTTCCTGGGCTCTGTCCCAGGTCTACCTGGTCTGAACATTCATGTAGCATTCTAAGGAATTTGAAAAAGAAAAGAATCTCTGACTCATTTGGGGTGAAACAGAAAATGCAAGTAGAAAGACTTGCTCATTTAAAATTTATTTAATTGTCATAAAGTCATGGCAAGGCAGTCAGTAGCATCTCTATTTTACTGGTCTATTGAAGCATATTAAGATAAGGGAACTTGCTTAGGTCACACTACTTAGGAGAAATCCAAAGAGGAGACAGATCCTGTCTGTCTGTCTCCTAGGCAGCAAGGTTCTTTCTCTTATTCAGAAGCCTCATCTAGCCATCCTATCTCTTCAGTCCCCAGTCCTCCTTCCCCTTTAAATTCTGCAGGGGTATAAGCAAGTGAGGCTTTTGGCTTTCCCCATAGATACCTCTTCAGTTCCTGTTTTATTACAGTCCTGATGCTGCCCTAATGAAGTGTCCAGAGGCTTGCTCTGTCTAGGCTTTCCTTAATAGGAAGTGAAATATGCAGGTGGTTATGCCAGAGGCTTTGTGTAGATGTTGCATAGGGCCATTGGAGGATGTGTAAGGGAGACATGGAGATCTATTACTCATACAGCAGAAGGTCCTAGGTGAAAGGCTCTCAACTGCAGGGAAAGGCTGTTCCACTGCAATGATTTCCATAATCTGCTGAGTGAAGAGGAGACTCTTGGAACTGGATCTGTCAGCCTTCTGCTAAATGTGTGATGTTAGGCTAGCTCTTTGCCCTTTCTGAATCATACTTTCCTCTGAGATATAATTATCATACAGATGATAATTATATCTCCTCTAATAAAAGAAATATTTCAAGAAATGGAAGTGTCCATGTTAAGTAGAAACTGTCTCACAAATAGAAATGGAACTATTCTTTTTTAAAAACAAATCTTTAAGATATATTCTATTTATTTATTTCAGAGAGAAAAAAAGTGGAGAGTGAGAGAGAGAAAATGGGTAGACTAGGGCCTCAAGCAACTGTAATTGAACTCCAGATGCATGCGCCCCCTTGTGCATCTGGCTTACGTGGGTCCTAGAAAATCGAACCAGGATCCATTGGCTTTGCAGGCAAGCACCTTAACCACTAAGCCATCTCTCCAGTCCATAGAAATATTTTTAAAGCCTAAGCATTCTTGACTGAGTAACATAGACAAGATTTGTTCCTATTTAAAGTCTCATTAAAATTTCCTAACATATCCCAAGTTAATGTTCACTACAATATGACTTTAGAGAAAAGCCTTGCTTAGATCACAGAATTGGTCAGTGTCAGAGAGAGAAGCTCCTAAATCCTTGAGTATATAGAAAGAGAGAACCCCAAGTCTCTATCAACACTTATGTTGCTGGGCCACTAGGAAACATTTGTCTGAAATCCTGTAGAAAAGCAATACAAGGTCTCGGAGAAATGTGGACCCCCATCTTTTGAGACTCAGTTTAGCAGATATGATAGACTGTACTTTCTGTTAAAAGTTCCTAAGTTGAAGTCTTCAACCACAATGTGACTGCATTTAAAGACAGATACTTCAAGGAGATCTTTAACTCAAGTGAAGCCATAAAGGTGAGGCCTTTTGGAGTTTTGAAAAAAAGACAGAGAAAGAGAGACAGAGCGAGCTGATGCTTGCAAACAGAGGAAAGGCCATATGAATTCTCGGTAAATAGATGAAAGGCCTCACCAAACACTTACCCTGCTAGAGCCTTGAACTTGAATTTGCAATGCCCATACCTGTGAAAAAATGAAATTTATGTTGTCTATGCCTGTGTGTGTTATTGTGTTAGGACCTGAATCCGTTACTTTCATGTTGGTTTCTGGGGCAGAATACCGTATCAGAAGCAACTTAAAGAAGGCAGTGGTTTTTCTGACTTACAGTTTCAAGGGGAAGTCAAGAATGAAAGAAAAATCATGGCAGGAGCAGAAGCCAGTGTCATACTGTCACACTCAGAGGAAGAGCTGAGAGAAAAAGAAAAAGAGAGAATTAATGCTTAGGGCTCAGCTTTCTTTCTTTCTTTCTTTCTTTCTTTTTTTTAGAGAGAGAGAGAGAGAAATATAGGGCCTCAGCCACTGCAGTTAAACTTCACACACTTGTGCCACACAGTGACCATGTGCAACCTTGTGCTTGCCTCACCTGTGTGCATGTGGCTTATGGGGGATCTGGAGAGAGATCGAACATGGGTCCTCAGGCTTCACATGCAAATGTTAACCCATCTCTCCAGCCAGTCTAAAATCCCAACCCAACATATTACAATGCTGTCAGAGTTTGGGTAGGTCCTTCCACTTCAACAAATAACATCTATAATTTAACTCATAGATGTAACCAGAGTTTCCATGGTGATTCTTAATCCTAGGTTGACAACCAAGGATTATACTAACTGACACAGCAGAAACCTGAGGCTAGTGCTTCTCTATCCCTAGTGGCTGAGGGGCACCAGGGAAGCATAGAGAGTATTGTTACTCCTCCCCTGATGTTGTTACAGGGACTGAAAGGAAACTCAAAAGAGTAAAGAATGTGCTCATAGCACAGTAAGAGGGCTGAGTGGGAAGAGAAAAATAATGGAAGGGATACATTTTTAGAAGGTGAGGCAATGCGTGTGTAGAATACAATAAACTGAAGTGAATGGACTACAAGGAAAATGAATGATTAATCCTGCCATATGTCATAGTTGTGACCTTTTCACAGCTCATGGCACTGAATGTAGTTTCAGAGGCTGCAGGAGACAGAGCCCATGATAGCTTCTTCTATGTGGCTTCTGTATCAGCTTTCCACAGTGCCTGTTATGTTCCAGCATGGCTCCTGTCACATACTTCTTCATCATGTTTTTATAAAACTCTGCCTTTAATGATCATTCACAGAGAAGGCATGCAAGAATTTCATAGATGAGGATGCTGAGACAGCCCAAGGTCACACTGGATTCCACATCTTGAGCCCATGACCTCTCCATGAGGAAATTGACTGAGACTAATGACTATGGAAACATACCAACTCAGCAGAAAGGCCCATATCTTAATCAGTCTGTTTCTTTGCCTATTAGCTTTATGACTTGAGAGGAAGCTTCTAACATGTCAGAACTTTGTGCTGGTGGAGCTGAACCTCAGTAAAATGACTTAGTTCTTCCCTTATCAACTCTGACCAGAATGGTCCATCAAGCTGTACTTACAGCACTGCATGGCATCTCTTAGGCCAAGGTTTCAAACTAATCCAAATTTCTCCTGCAAAGCAGTTCCAAAAGGCCAAAAGCCACACAGTCAGGTTTCTAAGTAGCAATAACACTACTTCTCAGTACCAACTATTCTGCCACAGTCAGGTTCACATTGCTGGCAGAAAACACCTGACTAAGAACAGATTATGGGAAAAATGGGTTTATTTTGGCTAACAGACTTGATGGAAAACTCCATAATGGCAGGGGGAAATGATGGCATGGGGAGAGGATGGACATCACCTCTTGGCCAACATCAGATGGACAACAGCAGCAGTAGAGTGTGCCAAACACTGGAAAGAGGAAGCTGGCTGTTATACCCATAAACCTTCCCTCAACAATAAATTGTCTCCAAGAGGCTTTAATTCCCAAATTTCCATCAGCTGGGGACTTGGCATTCAAAATACCTAAATTTATGGAGGACACCTGAATCAAACCACAACATACACAAATTACAGCTGTGAAGTGTAAGACTTATATAGTACTAATGTCCTGATTTTATATATATATATATATATATATATATATATATGGTGGTTTGATTCAGGTGTCCCCCATAAACTTAGGTGTTCTGAATGCTAGGTTCCCAGCTGATGGAGATTTGGGAATTAATGTCTCCTGGAGGGAGTGTATTGTTGGGGGCGGGCTTATGGGTATTAAAGCCAGTTTCCCCTTGCCACTGTTGTGCACACCCACCTGTTGCTGTAGTCCACCTTATGTTGGCCAGGGAGTGATGTCCACCCTCTGCTCATGCCATCGTTTCCCCTTGCCATCATGGAGCTTCCCCTCAAGCCTGTAAGCCAAAATATATCTCTTTTTCCCAGATGCTGCTCTTGGTTGGGTGATTTCTACCAGCAATGCGAACCGGACTGCAACAATATGTGTGTGTATATAAACATGGCACCATTTTGCCTTATAATGTAGTATTGAATGAAATAAGACAACCTAGGAAGAATACCCAGGATTGTGCCTGGAACTTGGTAGACACTCAGTCCATGGTGGCTGTCTGTCATTATTATTACCTACAGTCTCCCAGAAAACTTACTGATGGGAAATTCCTCAATAAGAGAAACTCTCTGATCAATCAGAGCTCAAGCTTGTGCTTTTTTCAGGCCTGCTCTATCCTAGGCTGCTGTCAGTAGGCTCTTGACTTTAGAAGGTTGGTAGCCACAGGAGGTGACAGATTGGGTGTTGGGGCCACCCAGGGACCATCTGCTCCTGGAAAAGTGGAGGTAGGTTTGGTCTGACCAACTGGTGTAAAGTTAAAAATGAGATTGTGAAGCAGTAGCAACATCTGTGTCATCATCTCTGTACCAGGAGGTCAAGTGGCTTCACAAACCGTGTTGTTGCCAGAGTAGTCTTTGTTTGGAAATTAATGAGGAGCACCACAGAACTGCTACCAATGCAGATTTGGGTCTCTGGACGTTATAGAAAGCAGATTGATTTTAAGCAATGCATTTTCACCCTTTAGCACCATGTGAAAGGGGCCATATTAGAGCAGGAGGCCCAGGAGGAACATGGCTGGAAAAGGGATGCCTAAGCCTCCTCCTGATTCTGATTCTGCGGTTCACATGTGCTGTTCTATCTTTTCACTACTGTTATTTGTGTACTCGTGAAACTCTGGTGTTAATAATGGCACAATATGCACTTTAAAAAAAAAAAAATCTGAAGTCAACATTGTCAAATGCTTTACTATTAGCTGCCTGTTCCACATGAGAAAACAGGTAGAAAAAGGAAAACCCTTCTACCAGAGGTAATGGAGCTCATACTTGAACTCAGGCATGGGGCTTCTAGGTCCACTTCTTTAGCTGCTATGCTGATGTATAATTTTCTCAAATTTATGATAAGATGATGTCTACATACAGCTGAAAGTATCTGTTTAAAGCGGAATGAGGAACTTGGAAGATAGGATGTTCTAAAACAGCAATTTTCGTGCATGAGCCAACAAGGACTCTGTTGACAGGACTTAATCACCCTCAAATAATCGATTTATTATAATTCATAATAATTGTAGCAGTTAAAATTCTCATTATTGGAACAAAGTATATGACCAGAAACATCTTATGGAAGGAAAAGGTTTCTTTCCAGCTTACAGTATCAAGGGCTGTCTCACTATAGTGAGTAAGGAAAGCCTGACAAGAAGCAGAGAGGTGTCACAACCCCATACAATAGTAGGGAGTTAGAATGAATGCATTGGCACTGGCAAGCAGGCCTGGACTTACACAAAATGACACACCTCCTCCAGCAAGGCTCAAATATGAATCTTAGTCACAAATGCATGAGGTTTCAGGGCTACATTCATTCCCCCATAGTAGTATAATTATAATGGTACTTAATAACTATATAGTGCTTTAGGAGGCTCAAGGAAGTGTTTACACAATTCCTATTGCTTTTACTCTCAAAAATTTCAGTGAATGTTGGTCTTGATTATTAATTTCGTGTGATTAAGAGATGCCTAGGGCTACTGAAGCACACCTGTGTGTATGGGGATGTTTCTGGAAGAGTCATATGCAATAGTGACTGGGAAAGACCTGCTCCCAACATAGGCATCAGTTTCCAGTGGCTCTGATACCTAAGTTTCCCAAAGTAAAGCACCGAGCCTGCCCCTTTAAGTTCTTCTTTCTGAGTGAGTGTACCCATCACTGCTGCTGGCAACCAAATCCACTTCTTAGGCCTTTCATTGTGAACTTAATGCATGTGACTATCCAGGGAGTTTCCAGATCTTCAATGAGGGATTGGGACTGCTGATTTTCCTGGATTATTCAGCTGCTGAGTAATCTGTCGTTCCAGTTTACCCATGACTATTGTTGGATTGCCTATCTCCTATTGTGTGAGCCAGTATAATCAATTCATGGATAATAGATGTCAAATACATATATAGATAGATAGATAGATGATAGATAGATAGATAGATAGATAGATAGATAGATAGATAGATAGATAGATAGATAGATAGACGATAGCTTACTTTGGCTCTTCTAGAAAGCTCTTCCTAATGTACATTTTACTATTGGGTAGTGGGATTGTTGCCATGCCTAAAATTGATCATGGGATTCTTCTACCTTTGGAATTAGTTTGCTGGAGAAATGAGGACAATTTCAATATCAGGTGAGAATAGCTTTGGAACATTGGAAGCGGAGTTTAGTGGGCAAAACTGTTGAGATCCCAGGTGATCAAAATGCTGACAGAAAATTCAGACAGTTAGGATGCTCTAATGAAGTTTCAAGTGGGAATGAGAACAATATTGGAAATTGAATAGAGGCCTTTTTGACAAAATGTAGACCAAAAATGTCTGCATATTTGTCTTTTCCCAGGAACCTTGTGGAAAGGTAAGTTTAAAGTTGATAGAGAAATTAATTTGGTGGAGGAAGTTTAAGTCAACAAAACATTCATAGTGTAGCATGGTTATTGCTAATGATTTTAGCATATCATGAGAATCTGAATAGAAAAGAATGGAGTTTAAAGAGTTTAAAGTTATGGACAAGGAGAGTATGGTGGCTAGAAAGGCAAAAATAAAATGAAACACATCAAAATAGAGAGATTTATTAGAGGGAGAAATGGGGTCAGTGGAAGGGATAGAGAAGAGCAGGGACAAGAGACAGGGGCCACAGAGTATTATGATCAAAACATAGTTGCACATACATAATTTTTTCAATAATTTTTTTAAGTCAAACATTTTGCACTGGGACAATGGAAAATTGGCTAGACTTCTACCCAAACTCTCACCCATTTCATGCTCTGGGCAGTAAAATTATAAACTTGTCTAAAAGACTTTCTCTTGAGAAGAGAGAACTGTTGGAAATAACTCTCATATCACTGCTTATGGACTGTTTTCTTAGGTTCTGCTGTCCAGGCATGAATGGGGCTTCTATAGCCAAGGTTAAAAGTGATTTCCAGGCTAATGAGCTGCTTGCAGATTTTGGCTTCATCTAAGTGATGCTGGTTTTGCAGACATGGGATCATGAAGGCTTCCACCCAGATTTCTTTTTTTTTTTTCACCTCAACATTCTCTATTTTTTAATTTAATTAATTAATTTTTTTATTAATTAATTTTGTACTCCATGAATACAGTCAAGTTAGTACCATTGTTAGGCTCATCCATGTCCTTCCTCCTCCCCCAAGCCCCTCCTTGTTGAGGTATATAGGTCATGCAATATGGAGTTAGCCCACAGTTATGGGTAAGATAAATGTCTCTATATATTTTAAGGAAGGCCTATTTATTAGTCATGGTTCTCTAAAGGAACATAACTGATAAGATGAAAAGTATTAAAAAGACAATTTATGTACAATGTATGCAAAATATATATAGGAAATTGATGCACAATATATGATATACAGAAAATACTCCCAAATGTGAAAGCCTTGGGGTTATAGATAAAGGGAGATGACAGGGTCTTGGCACCAGCCTTCTAGGCTGAGCTTTGTGGTCCTCACTCATTGGCTATATTGACTGTGGGGAAGTCACTCAAATCTAAACCTCAGTTTCCATCTCTGCCATTTAAAATCATGGCTGATCTTGTTCCTTTTTTTAAAATTTTTTAAAAATATTTTTTGTTCATTTTTTATTTATTTATTTGAGAGCTACAGACACAGAGAGAAAGACAGATAGAGGGAGAGAGAGAGAGAGAGAGAATGGGCGTGCCAGGGCTTCCAGCTTCTGCAAACGAACTCCAGATGTGTGTGCCCCCTTGTGCATCTGGCTAACGTGGGACCTGGGGAATCAAGCCTTGAACCGGGGTCCTTAGGCTTCACAGGCAAGCGCTTAACCGCTAAGCCATCTCTCCAGCCCGATCTTGTTCCTTTTTATAAGTTGATGTTTGCATTAGTAATAGTCTATGACAATAATTAGCATAGCAACCTTATATGAACCTCACCCCTCCTGGGGCCTGGTGTGGTTGTATTCTTCATGTTCCATCATTTTCCTTCTCCTGCATGTTCTTTAAGCAATGAAAAGCACAGCCTTTTCCCTAAGGACCATTGGCATTGTTCTTCTGTACCCTAGAACCCAGAAGCAATTCTGGATTCCAGACATTTCTGCAAAAATCTTTGCCAGCTTTGTGGGATGATGTACCCTTTCACCATTCTACAGGGAAAATGGCATTAAGTCTAATTAACTATTCACTCCTACATTTGGGGAAGACACTGGGGGAATTTGTCTTTAAAGTATCATTCTTCAGCAAAGACACCTGTTATGCTAATGGTGCTGCTTTAGTCTCTCCACTGGGGGCCTGGATGTTTTCTTAGCAAAGCAACTGTGAATACATTACACCCCAAGTAGCACTTCCTAGTCTAGCATCTTTAGCTTTTTCTCAAATGTAAACTAAGCACCCTGTATTCTTAATTTGGCCTCCATAATGAATCACATGCCTGGGAAAAGTGCTTAAGTTAGAGCCCTCATTGGAAAGAATACCTAATGGGAAGAGATTAGAAGAGAAACAAACATTTATTGAGCTGTTGCCATAGACCAGGCATCCTACTGAAAGCTCGCCTGCGTTCTGCTGTCTAATTCACCACCATAGCCGCAGCACAAGGTAGGAATTGGTATTGTTATTCACTAGAAAATGTAACTGAAATTTAGGGAGTTTACAATTTAGTTATTTGTTCGACTAATATTTTTAAACAGCCCTTACCGCCCACCCCCCATGTGTCAAGCACCATAATAGACACCTAGACTTGTTATCAGGTCTATAAAGATTAGAGTGGTAATTTGAGACTAAGGCCCCAGAGACATATATCACTCTAAGGTCATAGTATAGGAACTGGTAGGGCAGGAATGCAAATGAATATATCATGGAGGCTTGGTTTGATCCCTGAGAGCTTTGTGATTAGCTTATTCAACTTTCATGGACCATCTCATTTGCACAAAGGACTATGTTATGGACTTCATCATCTCAGTATAAAAACATACACATATGTGGTTAGGGCATGGAGTCAAGTACTCAGGGAAGGCAAGACTGTCATAGGTATTGACCAGAGACAGCAGGGGATCATCAAGGAAGAAGAAGAAAAAGAAAAGCACTCTACTTCCTTCCAGTGAAGCCAAGGAAAGGTTCTTGGAGGAGAGGAACATTGATTTAGGCTTCCAGTGTGGCATGGGTCATGAGCATCACTTAGTAGGTTACAACATGTTCCCTCAGTACAGATTATCTTCAAGGAGGTGACACTGATATGATCCTGCTCCACACAGCCTGGCATCCTATCCAACAGGTTTATGAAATACCGGCAACTCTCTTGAGCTGCAAGAGCCTCTACAAGTCCGAAGTAAGGGAGCAGGGTTTTTGCTATTCTTAATCCAATCAGCAGATTTGAAGGGGAGTGAGGGGGCTAGTATTTAAAGGGACTTAATTGTAAAACCTGCCAGCCCAATTCCAATACTTTAGCCACCCATGTAAAGCCAGATACTTATTCACCTGGTATGCACACACACACACACACACACACACACACACACACACACACCTACAAAAGATCCATTACAATGCCTTCAGTGTTTTACAGAAGAAACTTCATCAAATGGATCATTTTATGAATACTAATATATAATAGATCAAAGTGTGTTTGTCCCTTACTAGAAGTTTTGAGGAGTTAGGGGAACAGGATCTCTGTTTCTTTTATTGACTACTTCACACCATCAAAGATGTACCTAAAGAACATGGCAGTAAAACTAGGAAACCATTCTCTGCATCCATTATATAAGTGGTGGAAGAATGGAACTGTGAGACTAGAGGCAACGACATCTCCAAAGTCAGTGAGCAGGTTGACAGTCAGGAACCAGCTCTCTGCGTCTTACTTCAAGATTTACTAACACAAGACTGGTAGGGAAAATTGTTCTTGTATTTATTTTATGTTGAACATTTTTTTAATCCACTTTAGACTTGCAGAAGATTTTCAAATGTAATATAAAAAATTACCCAGCTTCTACTGATAGCAACATCTTCCATAATCATGGAGCAGTAGGTTAACACCAAGAAATTAACATTGACAAAACACTATTAACTAAAGATGTTCCCCTATTTCTACAGTCTTTCCTCCAACACCCTTTTGTTGCTCTAGGGTTAGGTGCAAGACACCATATTGCATGAGTTCCTCCTGTCTCTTTAGTCCTCTCCTTATCAATTCTCTTTGTTTTATCATTTTGATAATTTCCAAGAGTACTAGCCAGATACTTCATAGGCCATCTTTCAAATTGAGTTTGGCAGATGTCTTGCCATAATTGGAGTAGAGTTATGTATTTGGAAGAAGAATGTCACAAAAGTGAAGTGTCCTACTCATTCATCCTATGAGAAGGTATATGGTATCAACAAGACTTGTTATGATCAATGTTAAACAGGCTTGTTTTTGTTGAAGATGGTGTGTGCCAGTAATTTGGTTTTCATATTACTATTTGTCTATTGTGATCAAGGAGAAGAGGGGTATCAAAGGACCTGTGGACATTTGGTAAAACCAACACTGCCATTAGTAAATATAATTTGAGACTTAGAAAATGTTTCATTTCTCCATGTAGTTATTTCTTCCACTAACTTTAGTATTTATTAGTTAATCTTTATTATAGCAACTTATTTGCCTAGAAGAGAAAACACATTGTTTAAAGGAAAACAATAACAAAACCAGGGAGATGAAAAGATTAAAAAAAGAAGAAGAAGAAAATGTATACATACTGAAGACAAAGTTTATCTACCAGAATCTGGAAGGTATCTCCAAGAGGGGCCTGCTGATCTCATCAGGCTTGCTGGTCTTGTCCCAACATGGGGATGCTCTAACCGCGCCATCATAACATGGTCAGCAACCATCATCTCCCAGTGCTACTGGTGATTTGCTTAGCTCTTAGGATAAGGTCATCATAGGGTAACATTGGAATATCTAACTTGCCAATTTTCCCATAGATTTTATCCTATTGTAAGACAATACATTGAGCTGTGAAAGTTGTTGGAGGCATGATTTTTGACATGTCCACCTCTGTGTTTGTGCATGTGTTGTTTTTCCTTTTGGCCTTCTAAATACAATGATTGCTGATCCCATGACACTTAGGGAGGAAAGAAGTCAAGTCACTGATCTTTCCTTTGGCTATGCCCTTAAATTTGAGCAGTCAGTTAGAGCAGGTTGTATTTTTGAATCCGTGGTAAGGTTCCATAAGACTTTTATTATAAAGCATAGCTTATTTGAAGTCGAAAGAGGAGGATGTTCAGACGTGTATAAACTGCCTGAGCCTTAAACAACCTGGCAATACCCAGGAGGTACTGTGGGGAGTTTAAATTTATCAGGTCAGCACACTTAGGCACATCCCATGGAAGGGATAGCTGGTGGAAGACAGATGGAAGCAAGACCTGAGGAGAGAAACAGCCAATAGCACTTTATCAGGGCCCCAGCTGAAACCATAGGAGTTAGGGAAATAAACAAGAGTGCTGCTTTCCCCGCGAACCTGGTACCAGCACAAGGGTGAAGGAAATAGACACTGAGGACCCTCTAATCCTACCAAAACAGATATCTAGATATACAGAGGCTACTAAGAGCTTATCTCTGAAGCAGACTTAAAGCGAACCCAACATGGCTCAAGGAAATTAGCAGAAGAGGGGGAGGAAAGATTGTTAGAGCCACAAGTTGGGACATTATGCACAGAGACCCTGCCTCTTCCTCATAACTGATGGATAACCCCACGAAGCACATCTCATAATCCCCATGGGGATAACTCGCAACCCCAATGAGGAGGGTCCCTTTAGGGGTGGAGGGGGTGAGGAAAAGGATGGTGTCAACATGTGCTGTTTACATACTGAGTATGTCTATAACTAATAAAAAAATAAAATTTGATTAAAAAACAAACAAGTATTTCCAATAGAAGTTAGCATGCAAAAGTTAGGGTGTATCACTAAGATTCATAAAATTTTGAGGAAGTGGGGGTGGGATGATTGTAAGAACCATAGGGTTGGAGGAAATATTCAGAGGTATTGCATACCCCCCCACACACACAATGATTGTCTGCTACTCTCACAACTCATAACCCACAACCACATGGTGAATATGAGCATGCCCATTGGCGAAGGCCCTCAGTGGAAAGGGAGCAGGAAGGAAGGAAATGGATCCAACACATGATATGTCCATACAAAGTTTCTGCCTAGTAAAACTGGGGGAACAGTTGGGATATAATATTGCATGCCTATAATTCTAGTCCTTGAGAAGTTGATGATCCTGAATTTCAGTCTAGCCTGGGCTACACAATGAAATCAAGGGCAGGTTGAGCTTCATAGCTAGTTGCTGTTTCAAAAATAAAGAAAAAAGAAAGGAAAAAGAAAAAGGCTGAGAATGTTTTTCAGTGACAGAGTGTTTGTCCTACATGTGCAAGTCCCTAGGTTTGACCCTGAGCACGTAAACACAAGCCAACAAAGCAAAGCAAACAATGAATTAAAAGACAGGAATAGTGAATTCTTGACCACAATGGGTTACCTAGGAAGACCCTGTTTCCAATAAACAACATCAACAAAAAGAACTAAAAAGCCCTTATTCATTAAAATACTGGGAGAGTTCTACTCACTTACCTTCAATTGGTTCTGACCCCAAGGAACTCCTGTGTAGCAGAGGTCTGCATAACCAGAGAGATCTGCACTTCAACATTATCCCCTCTTTGTAGTATTTGTAACATCTTAGAATGCCAATATACTTAGTATGGGCAATTTTTCTAACTTTATTGGTAAGATTTTGATACTTGGTTGGTAAATGGGAACTCATTCAGAGACTATCTCATTACCTTTTGGAACTTTTAGCAGACAATGTTGCTTTCCAGGAAATATTTCTTAAGTACAAATTTCCATGAATGCAGATCTGACTTTGAGTTACCAATTGGTTCTTTATCTAGAGGTACTTTTTGGCAGCACAGCAGCTCTCTGAACAAACATTGCAGGAGGCTGAAATGCTCTATGTAGACAAATTTGGTCTTGTACTTGTGGCAAACAGGTGTTACTATTACAAGTGTGTACCAGCATACCTGGCTTTCACTTTTTTAATGCATGTGAGTGTATGTGCATGTGGGTGTATGTGCCTGATTGTATGTCTGAGAGTGCATGAGCATGTATGGAGAGACCAGAATGTCGTCCTTAGCAATGTCTACCTTTATTTAGACAGGGTCTCTCCTTGGTCTGAAGTTACCTATCAGTCTAGACCGCTGGACCTGCAAGCTTATGGGATCCCTATCCCTACTTCCCCTTATGCTGCAGCTACAGGTGCACTCCACCATTCCTGGCATAATTACATGGGTTTGGAGGATTAAAATCAGGTTCTTTTGCTTGAAGGGAAGGTATTTTACCAACTGAGACAGCTCCCCAGGCCCAGCTTTCATCCGACGGCTTTATATCTACCTAGAACCATTTTCTTAATCCTCATATTCCTAACACTACGGAAATTTGCATATTCTATTTTCTAAAAGGTTGTAAACATAGATTTTGAGGAGGGCTGGTCATATTTTCCTTTCCCTCCTCTTGGTCTGCCTTTATCCATCTCCGGGTACTAACTTTCCCACTTAACCCACCCTCCCCCCCCAGAAGATAGCTGTCCTGAGATTGAAAGCTCTGACCTATATATTTTTTTTGCTGAATGTAATAATAGGTACCATATTTTGAGAGCTCACTACGTGCCAGGATCTATGCCAAGCGCTTTCCATACATCATCTTATTTATTACTACAACAGTGGCAGGAGCAAGGTTTCATTACTATATTATCACAAAGAAGCTTAGTTTTGGAGAGACTATGTAGTTACCCAAGCCATGGAGCCATTAGGAGGAAAGCCAGGACTTGAATTCAGGCTTGCTTGATTGGAAATGTTACATGTTATTCATTGTCTGCTTCCTTGAGGGATGAAATATAGTACACATAGCTCTGAAGACCTGGACATAGCTCAAGTCATAATCTACAAAATCTGAGTAAAGGGCTGTAAAAAGACTCCTTAGCAGAAAGCAAAGCACGCATGGATGCATTGAACAGGGAGCTAAGTGAAGGAACAGTTTGGATACCAAAAACCGTTATTTTTGTTAAATTTAGATTTCATCAATATGACTCCCATTGAGGACAAGGATATGCTGATGTGGTTAGTTATTTCTTGGAATAATGTGCTCAGTTGTGTTATCTTTAGAGAAAAACATTATCAGAATCAAACATGTCCAGAGAAGATTAGCCACAGGGTAATGAAAAGGTTCAAAAGCATAGTACCAGGATTCTGAAAATAACCAGGAGGATTTAGCCTTGAGGAGAGAAGACTTGAAGATCTTGTGGGGATTACTACTTCAAAACCAGAGTCTCTCTAAGGGGAATGGGATTTAAACCTGTCTGGTGTGGCCTGGGGACATAAGAATCAAGTGGTAAGAAGCACATAGTAGTTGATTCCAGGTTCCTCTGTTTTTATTTTTATTTTTTTTAAATGGAACAATTCCAAAAGTATGCAGACTTTGAACAGAATGCTTTGCAAAGTACTGCTTACTCCAAGTCAGTCTTTGTCACTTTTTTTTTTGTATTTGAAAGTGGTAGAAATCCGACTCTGACTGACTGCAGGATAAATAATAGATTTAATTCCTCACAGAACTAAAGTAAACAAAGATACTTTTATTCTCAGAAATGGTTAGATAAGAATGTTCACACAAAGTCATCTGGTATCTTTATTCCTTCCTCACTGGCTTATTCTGTGTAGATTTTCTTCTTTGGAAAACTCTTGCCTTATCATAAGATTAGTTTATATGCTAGCATATGCAAAACTAAAAGAGAAAATTTTTTTTTTATCTAGCATGCCTGGGCAGACTGTCATTTTTCATGTGTTCATCGTTTAATTTTTTTTTTTTCCCCCTTAACACTTTGATAAATTACCACAAATTTAGTGGCTTGAAGAAACATAGTCTTGTTTGAAGAGTGCCTCACAGGGTTGGAAGTGTGGGCTACACTGTGCTCCTCCTAGTGGGTCTAAGGGGAAATGTTCTCTCTCTCTCTTTTTTTTTTTTTTTCCTTTGTAGTATGTAGAGACCACTGGCAGTCCTTGGCTTTCTTATACTGCCCACAAAGCTAACAGAAGTGGGATAAATTCTTCTCATACTGCATTGCTGACTTCCTCTTTTACCTGTCTTTTCAATTTATAAGAACCATTGTGTTTCTCTTTCCCATGTGGATAGTCCACAGCAGTTCTCCCTGATGATGGTAGAGGGTTAGCAATTTTAATTCTATCTGCAACTTTGGTTATCCCTTGCTATGTGACCTAAGATAGGGCACGGGTTCTGGAGTTTGGAAATAGACATCTAGGGAGCCTTTGTTCAGCTTACCCTAACCAATAAACAAGTCAATGTAATATGGTGGCTAGTAAACTCTGGGTCAGAAGGCCATCCTTGAATGTAGTCTTAGGCCAACTAGATCCAAGTCAGGCAGAATGAGAATCCCAGCAGGGGTGTAAACTTTGTTTCTCAATGGAAACTTTTTCTTTATTACAGAGGAAGGAGCACAAGCAGCTAGAACTTCAACTACATTCTACTGTAGGAGAAATCATTATTAGATAAGAAATAAAATAAAGCAACTGCAGTTTTTCAAATATTCTGGTTTTAAATACCTTATTCTATGGCTTTGCTTAACCACAGGGAAAGAAATTGCTGATCTATTTTTATGATATATGCTCTATTCTTGTTCCTAGGTGAGGCTCTGAAGATCCCTAGATTGTAATTTACTGTTTTGTTTTTGTGGTTATTCCTAAAAGTCAGAATCCACTCAATTAATGCTGTAAAGCACATAAGTTAAAATATTAAAATAGTTTTAAAAAAGATATAAAGAGTACTGCTTTCTCTATTTGATATACTTTTAAGGACAAGGACAATCCTGAAATTATGCCATGGGAGGGTTTGGCAAAAAAAACTTTGGGGACAAAGCCTTGTATGGGAACAACAACCATGAGAAACCCCTTCTACCTAAACTTTGCTTTGGGAAAAGCTAAAAACATGAATCCTTTCATAAATGAACATTTCACCTTTCCTGCCTGCTGTTAGTTGAAATTGGATAGTACCATGAAATCTTAACTATTTTCACTCTAATACAGCTGTTTGAATGATGTGTTTCCAGTAAAACACACAGGGCAGTGTAACAGATGTTGGAAGAGATATAAAGCAGAAATAGGAGCAAGGAGTCATGGGAGATAACTTTAAAAGTGATATGGCATCAAACAAGAAATGTGACTTGGAGATTTGGAGGGACAGACACATTTTCTGATAATACTAAACTCCTGAGCAATGCAAACATAGCCATGAAAATGGAGTCAGATCCTACATACAAATGTGAATTGTGTTGAAGATATATGTGGTCAGGTTCACTGGGTGTGGTGCTGTTCCAGGTCCCAAATAAGTACCTGACCAGACTAATGATTTACCTGATTACCATTAAAAACCCAACCAAAGGCAGGGTATTTTGGTGTATTCCTTTTATCCTAGCACTTGTGAGGCTGGAGTAGGAGAATCACCAGAGTGAATTCCTGGTCAGCTTGAGCTAGAACAAGACCTTACCTCAGAGAACCAGTAAATAGATAAATAAATCTACCTCATCTTTTATCTATCACTAATAATGGGCTAAAGTTGACTGTCCTTTTTTTCCCTAAGTATGATGTTGTTACCACCATGAGGTAAGCTGTACAAAAGCAGTGAATCGGTTATGTCTATCTCTCTATCTAAATTGTTTGGAATAACATCTCATATATATTTGACTCCCAATTTGTGTCAAAGGCATTCACTAGTAATGCTGCCCTCACTTTTCCACTTACTCATGAAATAATGCATACAATACACATATACATGCAAATGTAAACATACCCATATGCAAAAGATATACAAGGGATTTCTATACCAAAGACCCTGCAATGCATGAAGTGCTTTCAAATCTAATATTCTTAGCCAATTCAAATTATATGGTCTTTGTCTCTATAGCTCTGCCCAGCTTCAGGCTCAAAAGGCATATGGTGGATATGTAGCAAATTTTTGTTGTTGTTGAACTGAACTAGGCTAATTTTATAGATGAGAACAGTGAGGTTCCCAGAGAGGTGAAGGACTCAAGCTGAACAATGCATAAGAGCATTACTAGTTAAGGCTCTGGAACTGTGATAATCCCCTGTGCATTGTCACTCTCAGACCCATGCATAACTTCTACCTCGGTGACTCATTTTGATAATCACTGAAGGAATCACAACTCCTGCCCCTTTTGGCTCCCCTCATTGACAGTGCCACCGTGCCATTTTCCTGCACTTGGTCAGGTAGTGGGTTCCTTTTATATATAAGATAAGGGGTAATTCATATTTATCCTAAAGGACATGAATTTTGCTACCAAGGTTTAAAAGTTTGGAATTAGAAACTGCATTGCTTCAGATTTCTCTTGGCCATGCATTTGCTTACTAGGAGATAGAGTATAATGTTTTCATGATGGCTATTTAGAAATAATCCAGGATTCCCAATTCCCTTAATTAATAAAAAGCATCTCACCCTTCGCTCTCACAGTAGTTTGCTCAAAGTCGCTCAGTGCTGAGCACATAGAACACTTATAAGGGTTGGATCATGGAGCAGTTCCACTAAAGTTTGAAAGCTGATACAGAGTTCTCAAGGTAGATGTTGGATTGCGCCTTATCCCCTTCCCAAGTGTTTATGAGGATTTCAGAATCACACCTTGTGGGAAAAGGAAGGTGAAAATTCTCAGTAGGAGAAAGAAAGGAGGGAAGGAAGGATGGAAAGGGGTATGAAATTAAAAAAGGAATGGGAATGAGATAAAGATAGAAATCAAGTGTTGGCCATTCCTCCTGATATGTATGTGTAGTAACAAAAACTGTATCCTCCCTCCTTCTAAATCTATCAAGAATATATTTCACTGGATACCAGTCACAAATACTGTTCTCTAAGGGGGAGGAGAATGTTGTTACATGGAGTAGAGGGAAGAGCATATGCATCAGGGTACAGGTGGGGCTCCCAGGTTCCCAACACGCTGCCTAGGTGCATTGTGCTTAAGAGAAGGGTGTGTTTGGACAAGCAGTGTTGTTTGTGGCTAACTGTTCCCTGTGCTCACCTGCCTCATTGGAAGGGTATCCTGCTCTGTTTTGTGCTTTTATTTTCTAAGGTGACACTGGTGTCTAGCTTTGGGGAAGATAAAGACAGATGAGATTATGAACTGAGGGAAACACATGAAGATATTCCCTGCCAAGGGAACACACATGAGAGCACATGGAGTCATCAGGATGCAAGGGTCTACATGTTTAAGACTAGAAGAGGCTTGTTGAGAATGAGGCATAGGACTGATGGGAAGCATGACTGCCAGTAAGGCACAAGAAGCTGTGAAGGTTTGGATTTTATTCCTCGAGGGGTTTGCAAAACAGCATGCATTGTTAAGAAATGGTGCTTTTGGGCTGGAGAGATGGCTTAGTGGTTAAGCACTTGCCTGTGAAGCCTAAGGACCCCGGTTCGAGGCTCGGTTCCCCAGGTCCCACGTTAGCCAGATGCACAAGGGGGCGCACGCGTCTGGAGTTCGTTTGCAGAGGCTGGAAGCCCTGGCACGCCCATTCTCTCTCTCCCTCTGTCTTTCTCTCTGTGTCTGTCGCTCTCAAATAAATAAATAAAAAATGAACAAATATTTAAAAAAAAAAAAAAAAAAAAAAGAAATGGTGCTTTAGCAACTTGTAAAGAAAGTGGGGGAGCAGAATTGCCCCACCCCTTTCCATGACACTGCACAAATGTGTACTCCCACTCTTTATCTACCTCCCTTATTGCAGACCATCACACCGGCAGTGACCAGGCAGGTGCTTCCAAATGAGCATAAAAGGGAACAGATAACTAACCCAGTTTGAGGTTGTGTTGTACATGGAGAGGCTGAGCAGCGTGGAAACAATTTGCAACATTAAATTGAAATGGGCTCTGATTGGCTGGAAAACACTTGGCCTACATTAATGCCCACAGAGACACTCTGGGTCTGATTAAGCTGCAGATTTTGCTGGGCCCTCTCATGGTGATCCATCATTATTCATGTCAGCATCAGGCCTGGCAGACTCTCTCCTTCACCAACATTAATGAATTGAACTCCATGGCCCACACGTTTGATGGGATAAGGCTCCATAAGTCAGCACATGGCCACAGGGAAGGACCAGCGTTACTCCTTCCTTCCCTGTACAAAACAGACTAAGCCACTCTTCATTCTCCCTTTCACCTGCTGTGGCTTCTTGGCTGGAATTCTGAGTGGTGACAAGTAGTCCCAGGAGTAATGCATCAGGGCATACCTAAGAGCCGAGAAATATAATGGTCCTTGGAGATGTTGTCCGCTTGTGTCCCTCTAGTATGTCTCTTGATAATGAGGCTGTATGTGTGTGCCACAATAAAAGCAGCGAAGCAGATATTAAAATGAATCTCTCAGGCTGAAGAGATGGCTTAGTACTTAAAGCACTTGCCTGCAGAGCCAGAGGACCCAGGTTCTATTCCCCAGGACCCATGTAAGCCAGATGTCCAAAGGGGTGCATGCACATGGACTTTGTTTGCAGAGGCTAGAGAGGTCTCTCTCTCTATCTCTCTCTCTGCTTGCAAATAAATAAGTAATTTTTAAAAAATGAATAACCTTTTTGTTTCTAATGTCATGTATTTTTGTGTGTATTGGTGGTATGTTTACATATATATGTATATATATATATATATATATATATATATATATATATATATATATATATATATATATACATGTTCAAATATGTGGTCGCTCATGTGTGTGGTACACAGTTCCACATGCGTATGTACATGTGGAGGACAGAAATCTATGTCATGTGTGGTTCTCAATTGCTGTCCACCTTATGTATTGAGACAGGGTATCTAACAGAACCTTGAGATGACCAATTCACTTCCATTAGCTAACCGGTGTCCTTGTGGATCCATCTGTTCCCACCTCCTGAGTACTGGGATTACAGGCATGCACTTCTATACTTGTCATTTACATGGGTTCTGGGTGTCTGAACTCAGGTCCCCCTGCCTGAGCAGAGAACATTTACCAACTAAGCCATCTTCCCAGCCCTGTCATGTGATCTTTGTACCATAACCCTGCTGCTCTTTTCTCCCCATTTCTCCTGTTTTCCAAGAATGGAGAGAGGGTGAATATCATTTACCTAGCTTACCATGCAAAAGGAACTCAGCATCTCTATTTGCCCCCTGTGTCCTCTGTCTTCTGACTCTGACATCAAAGCCAAAATTTCCCCTGGTGGCTATTGCCATGGAGAGAAAAAATGAGAAAAAGACATTAAATTGTGTTTCTTTCCCAGAGAGAAGCTAGGAGGTCACCTTCAATTCTGTCCACAGCAATTCTGTAAGAAGACCTTCATGCATGAGCTTCTGAGGCTCTAGTAGCCATGAAGTCACTCCTTCCCTAGATACTCATTCTATTTCGGACCACTTTGCCAATTGAGAAACACACCGTCCTACAATGCATGTTAAAATAGTTTCCACCATGGAGTTACAACTCTGCCACCTCTGTCACATCTACATGTTCTGATCCTTTAAACCAGCTGTCATGCTGCTGCCCCCCACCTAAAATCATCACTGGCTCATAAATGTGATATTAAATCTATTTAATTAACCAGAAATTTTTTCAATGAAATAGAGTGAAATGGAATAAGGATATCAGAGTAGGTCATAGAGAATAATAACAAAGTTCATTACAGAAACTTCTGATGTGTGTGTTCATGCACACAATGGGTCTTCACAGTGGCCATGACTCCATGCACAGGATGCATAGCGTACTGAGCCCATCAGCATTCCATCATGGATAATAGAGGAAGACATGTGGCTCCACCTCTTGCTGAAGAGTTATAGGCATTTAATGTTGTTTGAGGGAGTGGGAGACATTTTCTGCAGTGGCATAGCCACTGGTGGGACCCACATGATCTGGTAAGTAATTTTCCAGCCAGGTCCATACAGCCATCCTTAATTAAACTCAGTGAGTCACATTCATACACAACAAACACATAGAAGTAGAAGAGGGACAAGTTGGGAAGAAGATGGGGTTCGGTGGGTGTGAGGAAACGTACATCAAAAGAAGGTAATGGGATGGGATTTTAATGAGAATTCATTATATATGTGTGTAAAATTCTCAATAGATATATTTTTTTCTTTTTATGAATGATGTGATGAAAACACTTTATACTATGGAAAGTCTTCTCATTTTTTATTTGAAAAGTTTGTGGGGCAATTCCATTCCATGTTTTCAATGGATACATATGTGCCTTTAATAGTTACTTAGCTTCTGTGAAGATTACTCTACTTTTCTCCTAAAAACATAGTAGGTTTGTGTCCACTGTCCTGCATAGCATTTTTGTGAGAATTGATCATGGTACTGAATGTGAAACTGACTTAGAAATTGAGAAGGTCTGAGGTATAGTAGTGGGAGTATAATCATAGAAGTCATAGCAGAAAGCTGTACTCTGACAGGCAGCTAGCTTCGCCTACGGGACTTCCTTCTCCATGCATCTAGGGTACTCTGTCTTATCTAGAAGTAACAAATCCAGGAATTAAACAACTTGAGTTTAACTTCCAACTCTAACACAGATCAGCATTTGACATTAGGGTATGTCTAAGCCTATTTCCCCATAAAATGGGTATAGCACAGCTTCTTAAGGAGTGTGTGGTTAATTAATGTGGTTTTATGTGTAGAAGATTTTAGAGTACGGTAGCCAATTAATCCAACCTCAGTGAAACCAAAAATCATCTTTCTTCTTGCAATATACCCTAGCCCTAGCACTGGGTTTGGCACACAATTGTCATCTCAGAATAAAACACAAGTAACTAGGTGTATTAAAATCTTAAATATTCACACATCTTTCTCTGAAGCACTGTCCCTCTAGAAGCCTATTTATTTATTACACATGTGTACATGCAGCATTGCAGTGTGGTGATGGTGGTGGTATGGGTATGTGTTGCATGGTGTGTGGTATATGCACATGTGTGTACTGGTGCACATGCACACTATGTGCACAAGTCTAGAGTCCAAAGGTGACAGTGTCTTCTGTTGTTTCTCTGCTTATTTCAGTTTCCCACTGAATCCAAAACTACCATCTTGGTCATATTGGCTAATCAATGAGGCTCAGTAATTCTTTGATCCCTGTTCCTACAGGACTGGGGTTATAGGTGTGTATGGGCATGCCAAGCTGTTTACATGAGAGCCATGGATTGAACTAAGGACCTTATGATAGTGAACAAATTGTTCTTGCCTACTGAGCCATCACTCCAGTCCACACATAGCAATTTATAATAAATATTAGCTGACCAAAGTTTTCTGGCATGGATGTTGTCACCACACAGTTCTGTGCCACCTCACCCCAATCATGCCCTTTTGCCAGGGTAACTTCCATTATTTGTGTTTAAGATGCTTGTAGTAGCTAGGATTTAAAGACTATTCTATAAATAATCCATAACATCCTCTTTGTATCAGTAACTTTTGGCAGATGGGTCAAGACTTTAATTAACCATGAAATATTTAGTATCTCACTGCAAACATTTTTTAAAGAGAAATAGAAAAGTACAGAAAAGAATAGTGTTGAAAGGAGTATAAAGTCATAGAAAAGAATGAGAGGTAAGGAACAAAACAGACTGGAATCTAGTGAAGTGTAATCGAAAGTGGTATGGAACAGAGAAGAGTGGTAGTAAACATGCTAGAAAAGGATAGAACAAAATAGTTCTGTATATATTCATTGAAGTAATGAGAAATAGTATGTGTTTTAGGTCCATTGTATGCACATGTATTTGTATATACAACTGTATGTATTTATTATCATGACTCCAGCAGCCCTTAGTCTATCATGTTGGTCAGCAATGCTTTTGTTTAACTGTTGAAGTTGACACTAAGCTCCCTGGCCAACACCCCATCCTTGGGTGCCTGGGATCTAGGTCCTTTCTGTCCTCTTGTGCTAAGTCCAGCCTTCATGAAAGCTCAAGATGTTGGTCAAATCAAGTGTCATTATTAGTCCATGTCCTCAGTTACCACCACTGGCCAAATGCCCTTGATGTGATTCAATGTGTCTTTCCATTAGTTCCTCACTCATGTGCCTAAGGTCTCTATTAATGCCACCCTTTGGGGGAAGTGAAAATCTGTGACTCAAAAGAGAGAGAAATCTGCCCAAGAAGTAAGTCTCAGAAGTAATGTTGGCATTGTGATCCTCACTCACTCCTGGATAGCCCTAACTGTTTCAAGCTTCATAAGTGTGGCAGGAGACTGTGTAGGGCAGGTGGGGTAATCAGACCTTGCATATACAGACCCAGAGAGACTTGGGAAACTACCCTTTACTACACCAGAAACTCCAAGTGTGTGTCTGGATGGATGCTAGTAAGTGGGTAGAAGGTATGAGAACTAGTTAGGTCAGTTTTCTGAGGCTGGCCTCAGGTTCACTCTGAGATAGAAGGTTATCAGACCCAGAACCTTCCCTTTATTTTGCATCAGTTCCCTTTTCATGGCTTCTGTGACAGAGACTTCAGAAATTGTCTAATCAGAGACATAGAGACAGCTGGGAATTGGTGCTGGAACTTCCATTTTCTTTCTCTTAAATGGAGCAGATAATCACTGTTTGTTTTACAGATGTGATGAAAATAAGAATAGAGAAGATGAGAAGGAGAATCTGAGCATAGTAAGAGATACCTTTCCACCATTGGTGGTTAGTGACAACGTCCAGCAATACTGGAGTCATTGGATTTCTGCCCTGCCAGCTCTATCTCTAGCCCCAGGGAGCCTTTCAGCAGGACAGAGACAGCCTTGAATGTGGTCATAAAATGATTTCTGGGACTGGTTCCTGTCCTGTAGTTCCGCTTGCCATAGGGCATCCCGAGGGCATTGCTATTTCTGATTTGCTGACCCAGCACTTCTTCCCCTTTTCCGTCTCCTTTCCTGGCCTGAAACTAATTAAAGATGGCAGAAGAGATTCCCATGGCCCTTGGAGCCAAGAAACCCAGAAATAAAGAGGAAGAAAACCTTATCAATGGGCTCTGTAACCATGCCCAGAGCTCCTTGCTACAGGAGTATCCCTCCATCATGGCACAATTGGGAGTCTCTGACTATATTGACAGTGACCACTGAATGTATTGAATGGCAAGCTGGTTACAGTCTTCATAATTCTCATCAAAATTCCACCATGCACTTATGTTTTCCATTTCACAGGGGACCCTGAGACTCAGTGGTGAAATCAGGTGCATAATTAATGGTAATAGCAGTAACAACTCTAAATCACATTATACAGCACATGTTGAGGGCTAGGTACTGTTCTATGCTGAACTTTACAGAACAGTATTCATACAGGATTAATTCTAGGATTGTCTGAAACTGCTGTCCTGGTAGTAGCCCACCACTCCTTTTGAATCAACATTTGCCCTAGCTGAGAAATTTCTCTATTTAATATCAAGAGAACCTGTTTTTAACAGGTTTAGATATTCAACCTTATCTGCAAATATAAGAGGATCTATGGGATTAGTAATGGACTTTGTGAACATCAAAGTGCAGGTGTAATCCACACACAACACACCATACGCTGGTGTCTTATGCTGCATCAACTCCCCACTCGCCTGAGCCTCAGCTTCCTTTTTTTGACAAATGAGGATGATGACAGCAACCTTGGAGGTCTGATCAAGTGCTATATGTCTGTTTCCTGGCAAGCATAAAACATTCTTTGTTTGTTTGTTTTGGTTTGGTTTTAAGAGGCAGGGTCTCACTCTAGCTCAGGCTGACCTGGAATCCAATATGTTGTCTCAGGGTGGCCTCAAACTCACCGTGATCCTCCTACCTCTGTCTCCCAAATGCTGTGATTACCACCACACCCAGCTATATAAAACACTCTTAACAATGTAATGCTGATTTTTTGTTTGTTTGTTTTTGTTTTTCAAGGCAGGGTTTCACTCTGGAATAACAAACTGCTGGGATTAAAGGCATGTGCCACCACGCCAGTGAGGGAACTCTGGGCTATTTACACCATGTACAGAGACTGTGCCTGTCCTGTTGTTGACTCTTTTCTTGATGATGGCAGTGTTTCTGTCACTTTGAAAATACCAACAGTGCTAGTTGATTTAGTTTCTAGTGTGTTGATTGATTAAACAATGAATGAAAAACTATATGAATTCAATCTACTTAGGAATCTGCAGTATGTTCTTAATTTGTTTCTTTCCAGGCTTTCTTGCAATGTCAACCACTACCTTTCAATTCTGTCTTAGCTGTTCTGGACACACATGTACCTGACTGAAATTGTTGTTCATATAACAGCCTTGGTACAAAGCTCTGCACTCCTTGAGAATGAGACATGTCTATGCACTGAGTGTGGTTCTGACTTCCCTATGACTTAGATAATCAATCCCATCATCATTAGACAATACAAAAACATCTTCTCCTTGCTTTTCCAAAAATAGTACTCTTTCATGGAGAAAGTAGTTCTATCAAATGTGTTCAGAAGGAACTTAATATGCAAGAGAATCCAAGTCATTTACATGTGTAATATTCAGAAATAATAGCAGTTCTGTCCTTTTGTAAATGACCTTTTCTCTCAGAGCAAACATAACTCTTGACTTAATCTTCTGCCCAAGGCATTGGGTGTTTGTAGGCATCCTATCTCTGCCCATCTAAATAATATCTCGTCTAGATGACAACATTCTTGAAAAATTAGTACTGCTTCTTCACTGTTCTTATGGCCTCCAGAACAGCCTCCTTCCACTTTATTACACACATTTCTATAATTGAGGACTTTTGAAAGCTAAGTCCTACCATGTTGCTCTCCTCCTAATAGAAACCAGAGTCCAGGGGCTCCCCATAATTCAAATGCTCACATGTAGCACCATCACAACAAAGGCTTTGGATATTCAACACTTACTGAGTGCCTGTCATGTACTTAGTACTATGTTCACTACCACATGGAACAAAATCCATATCCTCACGTAGTTAATATCTTCATCAGGAAGGAAGGTGATGCCATATTTTATAGTATCAGACTCAAAGCAACTGTCACGAAGGAAATATAGTAAGTTAATAAACAAAGAATGACTGCAGGTTTAAAAGATAGTTATTGAATAATTCGCTGAGAAAGTAGACTTTTTATCCTTCTCTGAGTCATGAATGAAGCAGGGAGAAAGTAAGCCATGCTTGTATCTGAAGAAGCCCCAGCCACACTCAGGCACTCATAGACTCTTTCCTTCCACTCTACCCTCCATCTTGATGCCTCACAGTTTTCATTGATTGTATCTTTACTTAGTCTTTTCACTCCTCCAAGTCCACTGTCAGATGTTAACTGAAGGATGACTTCATCCTGGAAAACTGGTGTTAGTCCTACCCCAAGGCTAAGGTTATATGCCCTGATGTGCTTCTATCTTTGTTTGTTTTGTTTTTCTATTTGTTGTACTAACCACAGAACTGGTAGTGTTATGTATTACTTGTGTGATACTGAGTGGTGTGAGGCCATCTGAGACAGCATTTAGCACATACTTAGTTCTTTATAGGTATTTGTTGAATAAATGAAAATAAATTAATGGCTTTAGTTAATAGCAGGATAAAATACTATTAAGTAAACCATTAATAGGTTAATAGATGACCACAAATGCTTATTAATTATTAACTGATGAAATATCAGGGGTTGAAATGATTATAAAAGTTACAAAATATAATACCTCCTTAAATGTGTGAAGACTTTACAAGCTATCAATCGTCTGTCTGTTTTCTCCTTTAATCTTCATGATAAGCTTGAATCTTCAAAAAGTGAAAATTGTGGCAACCAGATCATCTACTTAGTACAGCAGGAGATTAGCACTCAAAACTGTTATTCTGCCTCTAGCTCTCCTGGTTCTGCCTGTCTCCAGGGCTGCATGGTGAAAGGCTAAGGATATGGGTGTGTCATACGTGGGTGTGCCTCTGGTAGTTAGAGAAGGGAGCATTGGGAATGTTGGTAAGAAGCCTTCTGCTCCCACCTGGACTCAGATGTCTCTGCGGGGGCAGTGAGTAATACAGCGCACATATCCGCTTCCAAAAAAGCTAGGCTGGAACTTAGTGTGGGTGGTTAGTTGATTTCTAAAAAAAAAAAAAAAAAAAAAAAAGGAGAGAGCAGTGAGGAGGTGGAGATGTTCTCTGGGGAGAACATCACCTTGAGGGCCCTTTAGGCTGATGTCTCAACAGGCTGGTGTGAAACAAGCAACAGGACCCCGAAGGACCTGTTATATGGTACCACAGGAACCTGGATTTCAGCTAAAGCCCTGTTGCTTCCCAGCTGTTCAGCTACAACAAGTACCATCTTCCACATAGGCTTCACTCTCTCCATCATTAAGATGAAAGAAATTGGGAGTGGGAGAAAGTGAGGGAATGGGTAAGCATGTGGTTTTCCAGTCATGTTCCTTGAGACCCTATGGATTTGTGGTTTTGCATTGTGGCCAATGGTAGTACAGATAGAGGGGAAAGAGAGAAACAAAATGCTTCTTGTTATACCCCAGTCTTAGGGAAACTATCCATTAGAATGTTTTATGTATTGGCCTTTGTATATAAAATTCCATTTGATCAAAAAGTCTCAATGTACAAAGGGCTTGATAACCTCTGGGTAAAATTGTCTTAGTGATTTTCCAGTTGGTAAAAGTAGAACCAGAGTGAAAATAAAGACTTCAATTCCAAGCACTCATTGAGGAAGGAAAGACAACAGGTGCGGGTTGGCAGAGGTTAGGTTAAACAGAAGGGACAGAAAGAAGCTACCAATTTTCTCTGCCACATGGTAATTTAAGTCTTTGAAAAATAGATTTTCCAAGTATGTTTTGTTTCCTTCTTTTCCTTTCATGTTTTATTTGACTGTTTTCCTCTTTTTTTTTTCTTCCTCTGAGAAGCGCGTGGAGACTTTAGTAGGACTTGAACAATTAATGAGTTATTAAGATAAAGCTATGTTCTTTCCCTCCCCTACAAATACAACTTCCAGAAGTAGGTCATAAGAGCAGATGCCTGAAAATGTTCATTGGGAAGCTTCCTTCATATATCAGAGATGGCTGGTATGGAGAGAGCTCCATCATCCCTTTGCCCAGTGGGGTATTTGAGTCCTGCAGAATGATGAGGCCAAAATGTAACACTGGCTGTGGGTTTGACACTGTATCCAACCCACATGGTATCTGTGGAGCATAACACCAAGCCATTCAAGGAAGAACATGATGTTTTATTTTTTGAGGTAGGGTCTCACTCTAGCCCAGGCTGACCTAGAATTCACTATGTAGTCTCAGGGTGGCCTCAAACTCACAGTGATCCTCCTACCTCTGCTTTCTGATTGCTGGGATTAAAGGTTTGAACTACCCTGACCGGCTGAGCACATGAATTTTAAAGCTGTCTCTCGCTTCCTCTCCTACTACCATCTGCTTTGGAGACTCTTGCAGAGTGGTTATTAGGCACTTATTCCTGTTGAATGATGATGTTCTCCAGTCTTCCTACTCAAATCTCTCATGTCCCACTTAAAGTATATAGAGAATCCATTTCCCCAGATAGGAAGGATCTATATCCTGTCCAGTGGTTAAATTCCCACTATCATCAACCCTTAAGAATAAAATACCAGGGTGGAGAGATACAATAGTGGTTAAGGTGCTTGCCTGCAAAGCCTAAGGACCCAGGTTCAATTCCTCAGTACCCATGTAAGCCAGATACACATATGACACATGCATCTGGAGTTTGTTTGCAGTAGCAGGAGGCCTTGGCATATCAATTCTCTCTTCCTCCTTCCCTCTCGTTCTCAAATAAATAAATAATAAAAATATTTTAGAAATAAAATTAAAACAAAAGAAGAATAAAAGAGCAGAGTCTCAGAGGGCAAGTTGGAGCAATATAGCAAGGAAGGGAAGATCAGATCAAGGGGAATAAGACAGGAAAGGATTCTTGAATATAGCATTCAGTTGAGGTCTCTATGCAGCTGAGTCAAGAACCTCAACACAATGTAAATGTTTCTGTGAACATAAAAGAGGGTGAAAAGATTGTTAGAGCCACATGTTGGAACATTATGCACAGATACATTGCCTTCTCCCCATAACTGATGGGTAACACCACTATGCACGACCCACAGTCACCAAAGAGGAGGGTCCCTGAAGAGGGGGGAGGACAGGGAGGAGGCTAATGATGGTACCAACATGGCTGTTTCCACACTGTGTACATAGCTAATTAAAAATATATACTTGCAGTGAAGACTGTCTACACAGAGACAATGCTCTGTGTGTGAGTGTGTGTAGCATATAGGGTGAGCACTCTGTGTTTGTGTGTGAATGCACAGATGCATGTGTTCCATGTGGTGGCCAGCAAGGGATGCTGGCTGTCCTCCACCTATTGCTCTTCTAACATTTTTTTTGAGATAGAATTTCTCACTGAATCTGGAGCTCACTGGTTTTCTTGGCTATATTGGGTGACCAGCAAGCCCCAGTGAACCTCCTGTCTCTGCTCCCCCAGCACTTGGGTTACAGATATTCATTACCATGTCTGAATGTTTTTTTTTTTTTTTTTTTATGTTCATAGTGGTGACTGAACCAGGTCCTTATGATTGAGCAGTGAGTGTTCTTACTAACCAATCTATCTCCCAATACCAAATATTCCTTTTCAATATAGGTATTGAAATAATAATTTTAAAATAGTAATAAATTATGTTTAAAATCCAAGCATACATAACCTTTAATTTCAATCTTATTCCTTTACCAGTTGTAATCTTGTAACTTTCTGAGAATCTCACAGATAAGATCACTAATATTTTTCAGTTATGTAACTGGACTCCACTGAGATCCATAAGGATTCCTTCATCCCTTATGACCTTGTATTTGTACTCCTATTTCGTGCTCCTCTGAAAGCATTCAATGTTCTCATTCACCATAAATGTGAAAAGTTCCTTAGAAGCAGATGTGGTGATGCACGCCTTTAATCCCAGCACTCAGGAGGCTAAGGTAGGAAGATGGCTGTGAGTTCAAGGCCACCCTGAGGCTACATAGTGAATTCTAGTTCAGCCTGGTCTAGAGTGAGACACTACTTCGGGGTGTGGGGGAAGGAAAAGAAATGTTCCTTAGAAACTCTTTAACACTGTTACTTCAGGAGCCTCCAAAATCTCATATGTGGTGATTGTTAAGCACTATATTTTGTGATTCAAACTCTCTTGAGATACAGCTATGTGTTGAGCATGTATTTTACATCATGCATTTCTACTGACCTTTAATAACAACAAAAACCTAAAACTAATCCATAAATGAGGTGTTTGCTCAGAAAATTCTATCTAAAGCACCCCCTCCTCTCTTCCTATTTGACTAAGCCAGAGCAGCTACTTTTTATTGTCTCAGCTTCCACTCAAGGTTCAGCTTTTCTGGGAACACTGTGGACGTAGTCCTCACTACTTGAATCCCATGACACTCCTAAGCATGGACCCTCTATCCTCAGGTTAACTTCATATCACCACCTTTGCCTCTTCCTGTCTTTTGGTCTAAAGACAGGAAATGTTTTGATGTCAGAGACTATATCATATTCTTCTGCCAGAATCTGATGACAGGTAAATAGACCATCATGTAATAATGTTGGTTGGACCTCAGTGCCTTGGGCTGTCATTTTCCTTGTTGGCTCGATGCTGAGATTTATAAGGCCATGGGTAGGGTTTCTGAGAGATACAAATGTGCTACACACATGAATGATGAGGTTGTGTCCATGGATAATCACATAGAAGTTGTGTCTCCCAAGTGTTTACCATAGCCCAGGGCCATGCAATAGACATCTCAGATGTCTCAGAAAAGGACACACAGGCTTCTGCCCCTCCTTCATCTTCAAAAGCAAAGCTTTCTGTTTATTCGCATAGTTAAATCTCAGGATCCATCATTTAGTGGAATCGGCTGCTACCTGACAGTTGCCTTACATCAGTAGCCCAGATTCACAACAGGTCTACCTGCCACAGATTGCCTTTCTCTGGGACTCTCATACCTAAGAGCCAGATATTCCTGTCTTCTTACTAAAGAAGGAACATCTGACCAGAGAGTCTGTTCTTTCTGTGAAAATATATAACAGTGCACAGATCAGTTTCCTAACTGGGGAAGGAAGACAGGGCAATGAATGATCATTGATTACTGATTTATTTCAGGAGAAGAGGAATTAGTTACAGTGTGATATTGCAAGGGAGGTGATAACAGATAACAGTGATATGCTGTATATTTCAACTTACAATGACTCTCTAAAATTTATAAAGAAAGAAAGATACATAGAAAGAAGGAAGAAAGGAAAGAAGGAAAGAAAAAGAAAGAAAGAAAGCTAGTTGGCTGTGCAAGTAACCCAGTGATCCATGCTTACTTAGAATGCATAAATACCCAAGTTTGATCTTTAGTAACACCCCCAAAGCACACACATATACACATACACAGAGAAAGAGAGACAGAGAGGTGGGCCGGGGTGGGGGAGACTCCAAGGGCCTCACCTATTCTAGATGTCAATTCAGGAGCTTTCAGAAAAAATGCCTTATATTCAGTGTCTACTGTCGATCCCTTCATCCCAGCAGCTCACAATGCTAAAGAGACCTTTGCCTGTGGTAAGCATCCACTCACCTCAAGACTAACCAGCAGCAGGATTCCGAAGGAGGGGCATGCTCTACTCCCCTCCAACTCCCCTGCCACTACCACCTGTTGGATGTTCAGTAAGCATTTAGTGACTTAGGTGGGATGCATTCCACATCACACATTCCCCTTTTCCTTTGTCCTCTTTCCTAGAACTGAGGAATCCAAACATGACTATCAGCTCTCGCTGTCTGTTCAGGAGCAATGCCAGCAGGAAACAATTGAACTGACACTTCTGGAGCATTTTACAGATTACAATCCAATTCACACACATTAGCTCTGTTTGAGTCTCACAAGTCCCTGTGAGCGAGTTGGGGAGATTTTCAGTTCATCGCACAGAGGACTAGAGTAAGCCTCTGAGGTGCCACATTGCTTGTACTCTACACCACAGCTAATATGCCTGGTACCAAGATTTCCACCCAGCATGATTTCTGTTGCCTTTGGCCTTAGTTTCTCCTGTAATGAAAACACTGTTTCTTAATTACATCAAATGGTGAAAGGAAAAGTCAGAGTAATTATTGGTGACACATTGAGCAAGTGTGAATATCTTGAAGAATTGAAATGCCTTCTTATTGTACTGTCAAGGACTTTCCCATTACTCCTAATTCTTCACATTTGTATATCAATTTGGAGGGTTGCAAAATGATGCTTTCTTTCAACCTCAGGTTCCATTTGGCTCTTACTCAACTCAGAGAGATGAGCAGAATAAAGCTGAATCAGATATATTTTTATTTTGTTTTCTCTGCAATGTACAATAAGCCAGGCACCAAGGATATGCTTTTGAGTGACCAGGCACAACTTTGTCATCATGTAGCTTAGAGCTAAGTGGAGAGCTGCAATAGTAAATATCCACGGAGTGCTGATCAGACCAAGGGAAGCAAAGATGCTATTCAATGCAGAGTCCTGAGCAAGGCACAATTTAATATTTCCCAAATGGTAACAGAAACCTGAAGAGCATGTGAAGAGGATAAGTGAGCAAAGGGTGGTAAGAAGAAGTAAGAAGGAAGCAGAGAGAACATATGAAAACACCAAGCAGTAGAAGTGAGATAACCTTAAGGTTTTATGAGTTTCATAAATGAGTAAATTGAATGTTATCAAGGGGGAAGGGTAAAGTTCATGCATTCAGGATGCACTGAAATCATAGTGGAGACCCCTGAGCTCCCAGATTTGCTTCCCCCAAATTCCATGTGTTCAATGTACATTTCATCCTTTCTGGAAACATAGGCACATGTTAAAGTCTGGTTGCACTGGTACAAACACAAAGGTCAAAGACCAGAGGGAGCAAGCTACATCTGCAGAGACCCTGGAGGCCTTGACTCCTGTGCTTTTGCCACTATGCAAACTGGGCCTTCCGCCACTGGAAGATTAGTCACAGATGCTGCAAGTATATCTGCAATATTGTGTCAAAAATATGTGTGGCAGCATTCTGATAGCAGGCTTATTAGCCTGTTATTATCCATTCACCCAAATATTCTGGCTAATCAGCCTTTAGATGGGCAGGATTAATTGGTTACAATCCTAGCACTGGGCACATCTAATTGAAATGGATGTATTTGCCTTTCATAATGGACAGCTTATCCATTGTCATTACACAGGGAGCATGCCCCAGCCTGTGAATTCTGCTGTCAGGGCCATTACAGTGGAGGCCATGGAAGGATGAATGAGGCTTTTTCTCACTTTTTTTTTCCCCTGGATTATAACCACTTGTGTCATGATTATGTTTATCCTCTATCCATCTTTTCAAAAAGACTTTGCACTACTTGAGGGTGGGTCTATATTCCTTAGCACTTGGTCTGGCCACCTAAAACTATGCAAGCAAAACTAATGCTTTTAAACAGATGAAATTTATTTCCCTCCTAAAAAATGAAATAAGAAAGCCAGGTGTTATATAGAGACATCGCAGTATGTGTGTACAAAAATAAATTATCATGTTTAAGTTCCAGTCAACAGGAAGGGACAGAAAAAATGAAACGGAGTTGAACCTTTAGATGATACTGTGCCTTTTAAGGAACTTTATGGAATGCCCCTCCTAAATCACTGACATATGCATATGGCTCGTTAGCCAAAGTGTAGTCATCTGACTGAGATACAGTTGTTGCCTGGGTGTACAAATTTTCATAAAATAAGAAAGAAAAGGAACGTACATGGTAGGAACCTTTTAGGAGTATTTGACAATATGTATGGGTCTGAGTTGGTGTCATTATCCTTATACTATCCTCGTATGCCAGAGGGTGGGCTGTTTTTCAGTGAAGAATAAGGGTCAGATAACCCTTAATATATATATATGGTTATTTATAGATATTTATAGTCTTGCCTTGGGCAAGCTTTGCTTAATTTTTTGGAACACAGTCTCTCAGTATCTTTGTCATGAAATAGTTACCCTAATTCTATACGATGGCCCTGAAAGTGAAATGAGTAGGTACAGATTAGCAGGGCTCTGGCACATTGTGTGGCATCAACAATTGATGACCTTGGTGATTGTTAATGGCTGTCATGATCACTAAGGGAATCATAAACATGGACACTGAATTCTATTTTAAGTAATTCTGGCCTTGGAGTGAGAAAACCTTTGTTTAAGAACAACCATATTGTTGTGTGACCTTTGGCATGTTGATTAACCTGTTTGAAACTCAGTTTCATTTATTTAACATAAGGATAATTTGATCTTCTCTTGGTCATGGAAATTAAAGAATTTCTAAATGATGCCTAATAAAATGTTACACAATTGTTAAGCCATCATATACAGGAAGACAACCACAAGATGAGGAATTAGAGAGCCTAGTTCCACATGTCACCTTTCTACCTCTTAGACATGCAGCTTTGGCCATAGAACATGGCCTTGGTAATCCTTAGTTCTATGACTAGGAAAATGAACAAGTGATACCTTCTTTATAGATTTCCTGTGAGAATTTTAGAGAATTAGCTCTACATATCTAAAATGCCTGGGTAAAGGGAAAGTTCTAGAAACATTGAAATGATATTTGTGGTGATGATTATGATTACAAGTCACCCTGAATTCATTAAATAAGTGAATAAATTAAAGGAAAAATGAGCAAACAAGAAACTCAGAAACATGGAGTTAGTGTCTTCCCTCTGCAAAGCCAAACAGAGGGGAACACTCAGAGCAATTTTCTTCCTTGGGTTTCTGAAATTGGCTTTTGCTTAGGGCAGCCCAGTAGTACTTGACTGGTTCCAGTTACCAACAAGGACCCCATAATGTTAAGATATGGGCTCCCTTTGGTAATCCTTCTGCTCATGACCCTGAGAGAGCAGATTCTCCAACCTAACATTAGCTCCAATCATCTTAAGCCCTGCTTTCCTCTTCTTGAGAATTAACTCCTAGCAAGACCTGGTCCCTCAACCATGTCTTCAAAGTCACCTGTATGCATGTCATTGAGCACAGTACCATAAATTATTTATTAACCAGAGTATGAGATGCTAATGCTACTCATGCTCTTCTCTTCTAACAAGAAGCAATAAAACCTTTATGATATATGCAGACAGCATATCTCTGTTTGGTTCCCATGTTATTCTTGCTTTCCAGCCTTTCCCCCAAATTTTCCTCCACTAAGTACATCAAGTCCTATAGACTCAGAGCTCATTTGGTCGAGGGAGAAACTCAATTATATCCACCAGCAGAGTGTAAAAGAAATGGAGGTTTGAGATATATTTATAGGTTACAGCCTCTAGGTGGAAACTTGCCAATTTTCAGTCCAGCAATCTATAGGAATGCTTAGCAGGATGTCAGCTAAGTCCAGGGGAGCCATTCCAAATGGGAAACACGCTCTAAGAGGATTTATAGTAATGTGAATGTCAAAGTTAGCTCCAAGTTAAATGAAATTAATTGGACCCCGTAGAACAGAGGTTGTAAACTGGGATCTCAAGACCATATCTAGGCCACAGATGAGCCTCATTTTGTACATAATTGGGACAACCAGTTTTAAAAAAAGAATGGGAGGTTAGAAACTTGAAAGTCAATTTCATATGAAAGCACAGGACGCAGTCTCTTTCTCTCTTACCCTCTCTCTCTCTCTCTCTCTCTCTCTCTCTCGCTCTCGCTCTCTCGTGTGTGTGTGTGTGTGTGTGTGTATGTGTATGTGTGTGTGTGTGTGTGTGTGTGTGTGTGTGTGTGTGTTTGAGAAAATTCCATGGTCTATTTATAGTTAGTTTACATTCCTGGATAGTGATAAGTTGCTGAATTTCAGTGGCTGTTAACCCTTTTTGAATATTATATATTCCCTGGCTTGCTATTGTCCCCACCTTTCCCTACTATCTTTTTTAAATTCCATTTTGGTCATATCCCTGTTAATGTGCTATACATCTCCCACTTTATAAGATTCTTCCTGCTAGATTGATATACCTGTCACCATGACCTCTTGCTTGAATGAAAACCTTCAGCTTATTTGGAAGGTTCTCCTGGATCTGAGGAGTGCAGTTGTCAACATATTTTCTCACTGGAAAAATTTACTCAAGACTGTCCATTAGAAAGAACTCATGAATGTTGCAGACTGAGGAGCGACTGTGTCAACTCTGAAAATCATCAAAGGACAAATTCACCTCAGTAGAGTTTTCTTTGCCTTGTGTAAGTGATGATGGTCCCCCTGGCTTTGAATGGCCTTAGGTTTGGAAAGATCAGATGGCATAGAGAGAATTGTCCTTTTCTCCCTTCCTGTTGAGTGTTTTTTTTTTTTTTTATTAAGTTTTTAACTTTATTTTTTATTTTATTTTTTGTGGTCAGTGAATGCAGTCAAGTTAGTACCATTGTTAGCCTCCTCCCTTTCCTCCCCCCTCTACAGGGACCCTCCTTGTTGGGGCATATGGGTTGTGCATTGTGGAATTAGCCTTTAGTTTTGGGTAAGAGGAAATGTCTCTGTGTGTCATGACCCAATGTGTGGTTCTGCCATTCTTTCCGCCCCCTCTTCCACAAATTTCCCTCCGCCATGTTGGGTTCATATTAGGCCTGCTTCTGTGTTGAGATCTTGGGTGCCTTTGTGTCTCTGGATATCTGGTTGGTAGGGGTTGATTGTTCCCTGTCTCTATCTCCTTCTCCATTGTGCTGCTGCTTCCCAGTTCATCAAGAAAACAGCATTCTTGCATATTTCCCCACCACCCCATCATACCTCAAAAGGGCCCCAGCTAAAACTAAGAATAATTAAGTGGCTTTTTTAGAGTAGACAAAGGGGAAACCCCATAAAGACTCAGATGGAAAGAATAGTAATCAGGACTCCGGCAGTCAGAAAGAGAGTGAGACTTCTGCTAAGGTCTGTAGGCAAATATGGGGGGTGGCTCCTAGAGAAGCGAAGCAGGGGCTGGGCCCTATGTCCAGGCACAGATGATCCAAGTAAGTGTTGATAAATACCTTCCTTTTACTGGACTTTAGGCTCTTGCATTAAAGTAAGAACTAGACTTTGATAAGATCTGGAAATCCTCTCAAAATTCCTTACCAGAGTGGAAGGTAGCTGAAGAGAGTTTCTGTAGTGTGGTTCTGCAAGGAGGGTAAAGGGGAGCAGATGAGTCTCTTTTGCATCTACAGCTATTGCACACAACGTCTTGAAGGGCCTCTGTCAAAGCTCTGTGATCTGTTCCATTCTCTAGCTCCTTTTTTTTCCTTCATTCATTCTCATCCGACTTTTTAATCTCTATATTTTGGGAACTTGAGAAGTGTCATCTACCAATGGACATTATTTCTGCCTATAATAGCCTTTTCTTTGTCCTGGAAGAATCCTACCCAGCTGTATATAAGTCTGAGTTCTTCTCCCTTCCCAATTTCTTTCTGTAGTCACACTCCATCATACATGGTCATACCCAATGTTCACTTATTTGGGGATTCAAATCCTGGCTCTGCAACTAACCAAGACTGTCCCATAGTCTTTAGGAAAGAGGGTAGCACAAAGAACACCCTTGTTTCAATTCTTCTCTAGACAGAAGACCATACACATCATTTGAAGTTCATATTACTCACCACCGTGAACAGGGGGTGACTATTTAACCTCACTGAGTTTTATCCTTTGAGTCCCTACAAAGATTAAAATAATGTTGATCTCACCATGTAAAAATTGAACAAAGTAAGCATACGATCTGTCAGACTGTGGTGCTCTGCCCAGCCCAGCCCCCTTTGGTGATACACTGAATGCTTTTTAAGGTCTTGAGAAAGGGCTGCATTCATTTTTACAGTCATGGCCCATGCCCATACCTAATGCCTGCATGGAGCACTAGACCAGGAGCTATGGGTCCTTATATCTGATCTGCAGCATACTGTGAGCACTGTGCTTAGGAGAAGGAACCTTTGTTTCTGTGAAGAATGAACATGGTTCTATTTGATTTTCAAGGAACTTTTCCTTGTATTTCTTAGGCTAATGAATGAGGTGGATGGATGAAGGATATGTTGGGAAACAGCAACAGCAGAAAACACTATGCAAATGTTACCTCTTCATTATTCTTCCTCATACTAACAGCTTTTCTCCAGTGGCAGCCCAGAGCCACTTGCTGCCCTGACGACAGTGGCCCAGATGTTGCCAACATCTGTCTATTTTTCTCAGACTTTTACCATGAGAGAATGAACAAAGATGTGAGGAAATATCTCATTATAGAAACATGTGACGAGATTTCCCTGCCTTTCCTCCGCTGGTAATTCCCTCAGGAGGAGAGGCCAGTTTCCATTTGTCTCTGTGTCTGTCCAAGGCCTAGTTTTTGGAGATCTTTAAAAAACACTGGATGCAGGCTGGAGAGATTGCTTAGCAGTTAAGGTGCTTGCTTGTAAAGTCTAAGGACCTGGGTTTGATTGCCCAGTACCTACAAGGTGGTGCAATGAACTAGAGTTCATTTGCAGCGACTAGAGACTCTGGAGTTCCCATTATATATTTCCCTCTCTAATAAATAAAAAAATAATATAATATAATAATATAATATACATTGGACACATTAGGTATAAGGACTTGGGCTCTGCAGGGATTGATGCTGTTAGCTAAGTTGGACAGACACTTTCGGTTACTATTTGATAGATATAGCACCAGTTTGGGATTCAGGAAGTTGAGCCTACTGCTATTTTGCTGAGAGAGCTTGGCTAAGGCATTATACCCTGTGGTGCTCAGTTTCCACTTCAGTGAAATGATGTCTCTATGGTTTTATCAAGGTCTTTATATTTTATTTATCTTCATGTATTAGAGAATATCTTACAGCTGGGAAAGATCAGAGAAAGTTTAATACCTGCATGTAAATTGAGCACCATTAATTTCCTCTTTTGTTTGTATATTTATACTTATGAGGTGGTACCTTGGAGAATAATTTCAATGTTTTTGACTTCCTATTGGTCATGGATAATTGCACACACACAGCTATGAGCTCAATGAATATAGTCCTCAAAAAGGACTCCTGTTTCTCTGAAAACTAAGTTGAAAATCAAAGAGATAGGTCACTCTTTCTTTAAGTTCACTAGCTAGCCAGTGAAAGGCAGTATGAGACTTCCCCCAAAGCTCTCCCAAGTATTTCTTTACCCTCCCCCAGATAGTGACATTCACATGACTGAAGATGCAGCGAAAAGCAACCAGGCCAACTGAGAATGGCAGAGCTGGTATTGGCTTTGAATTCAATAATTCGTACTCTTGTACATTATCCACTACAACACCATCCAGTATCGATAAGAAACCTTTGGCTTTGAGAAGAAGAACTTAATTAATACAATTTAGTAGCCTCCAAGGTCATTCTGTCTGTCAGCTACATCCTTGATACCTCATTTTCCCTTCATGAGTGCCTCCAGAGTGAGTGTGACCTCTTTCTTGTATTCATTCCCTAAAGCCAGCAGTATGTGTTTGTGATTCTATGAGAATACCTGGGATCCAGGGGAGCCATTGCTCAGTGCCCTTAGGCGTGCCTTTCCCTGCCTTTCTTCCTACAGTCAATCAGATGTGAGAGTGTAGTTAAATTACACTCTATCCTCCATTTAGGGAGTGAGATTGTATTGGAGATGCATGAGATGGTTGAATTTTACCTTGTTGTCCACCATCCAACAGCTATTGTACTCCACAACCCAGGCTTCTTAGAAAAGAAAGCTAGGAGTTTCCTGGGACATGGTCTCTAGCCTAAGAGAAGCAGCTGCCATCTGGGGTGGTGGGTGGGTGGATGGAAGACCTGAAACAGCACGTCTTGTGAGACACCCCCATTATACTTTGTACACGGGCCCACAGAAAGGTAGAATGATGTGGGATATAGCATGGCACAAGAATGACCCTCAATTTTCAGAGCTATTAGCTTCATTGGCTAGCTTTTCACCTAAAAATCTTGAGAAAATAACCTAATCTCCCTGACACACAATGCCTTTGCCTGTTAAAAAAAAATAATAAAATGGTCATAGAAAATACTAGGACCTACCTTTGTTTTAAACATTGCATACAATATAGGTATGTATGGAAGTACATGCTTGTAATTTAGCACAGTGGAGGCTGGAGTAGAATTGTGAGTTTTCATGGACAGCTTGAACTACATAGGAAGACCCTATATCAAACAAACAAACAAATAAACCCTCAGAGGCTGAAAGAGAGAAAGCAATTAACAAACAATATTTTCATTCTTGTCATGGTTTATAGCATCAGTCTGGTTTACTTATTTTTTTATTTTTTATTTTTTTTGTTTTTCGAGGTAGGGTCTCACTTTAGCCCAGGCTGACCTGGAATTCACTATGGTGTCTCAGGGTGGCCTCAAATTCATGGCAATACTCCTACCATTGCCTTTCGAGTGCTGGGATTAAAGGTGTGCACCACCATGTCTAGCTGGTCTACATTTTTATAATCCAAGGTCAGAAATTAAACTTGGACTCTCAAATGCATAAAGGAAGATAACAGGCGTTTGAGAGATTGCTTAGTGGTTAAACACTTGCCTGTGAAGCCTAAGGACCCCACTTCGAGGCTCAGTTCCCCAGGACCCACATTAACCAGATGCACAAGGGGGCGTACATATCTGGAGTTCATTTGCAGTGGCTGGAAGCCATGGTGCACCCATTCTCTCTCATCCTTTCTCTCTCTCTGTCACTCTCAAATAAATGAGAATTTTTTAAAAAGTTAAAAAAAAAAAAGGAAGAAAACAGTGGTACCTATTTTGTTTACATATCTGAGACAACTTTTTGTGGTTGCTTTGTTTAATAATAGCTATTGTTTCTTCAGCATTTATTCAATGTCCAACATGGGAACAAGATTTGAGGTATAATAACTTGTCATACTCATAATAATACCCCATGAGACATATACAATTACTCTATTCATCTTACAGGTGAAGAAACTGAGGCAAAGAGAGACAATCCTTCATGTGGGATTGTGAATAGAGATGGGAGTCAGATTTATGGGCTGGGCCTCACTGTGCTCTATTGATCCTTAAAACCCATCCACCTAGCATGAAGCAGCATTGCTTCAGGTACTAAGGATGGCCAGTAGTGAGCAGAACAGATAACACCCATTTCCTTCCTCATGGAACTTCCACTCCACCATAGAATGAGATTCATAGACAGGGCCATCCCCAGAAGCCTGCATCTTTTCCCTGAGTTCCCTCTGCTTTGATCCTGAGAGTTTAGTGACAAGTTTCCATTAGGCAGTGGAAGTGTAGAGTCCCTTCCTTTACCCATTTACTGCCACCTTCTCTTTAGTTTATTCTTTAGCCCACTACTGATTCTATAGCCCCAAACTGAAGCTTAGGTACCCAGGGAGCATCACCATAGAACTCAGTTAGTCGTGCTGCCAGACGGGCTGCCTGGAGGCCTATTGTTGCCTCAGATATTGGTGAATCATGTCAGAATATTATCTTTGCATTTCAAGAATGATGGAATGTTGTGTGCATTGTGGTTGCAATCAGAACTTACTTTGAACCCTGATTTTGTAATTAATTCATACACAACTCATGTGTTAGCTATGCCATAGATTTCTGATGTTTGTAATTTGGCTTAACTTTCCTCCAGTGCCATCACAGTCACATCACCAGAGTCCCAGGCCTGAAGAGGCTCATAGCTGAACAAAGAGATGTTCAAGTCCTCTAAACTCAAGTCTAAAAGACATCTTTCTAGTTTGCTGGAACTGCCATTTAATATCCCTATGATTCACTTTCCTCATCTGTGAAACTGATATTCACTTTCCCTTGTACACTGTGAGGTTGGGGCTAGGGTAGGTTAATGATTCCATACTCACCTTGGATACAGAATTTAAAAGGTTGTCCTAAAATAGAGAAATGCATCATTTTGAGATTTAAAAAGTAATTTAAAAAATTAAGTTTCTTGAGCCTGGACAGGCAATTCAGTGGATAAAGCACTCACTGAAGAAATGCAAGGACTGAGTTCAGATTCCTAACACCCATACAAATACTGGGTGGGAGTGAGGGCCACCTATAATCGTAGCATCCATTCAAAGCAATGATACAGGAACATGTAGGTACATTGGCAAGCCAGACTGGCCAAATCAGTGAGCTCTAGGATCACGAAAGACACTTTGACTCCGTAAAGCAGGTAGAAAAAAAATGGAAGAATGTCTGGTATCTCTGACCTTCACAGGCACATGCACCTGATCGTATGTGCACCCACACTCATGCAAACACACATTCATACAACACACTCAGATGCATTCTGGATAGCTTTCAAAGATACCATTTTGATGGCTGCTTTTGTTAGAATAACCTTAAATTCCACATGCAAGACAGACACCTATCAGCCTCATCCTCATCCCAGCCTTGGGATTCAGTTACTCAAACTTGGAGTTCAAGGACTAATCAATACAATCAAGTTTTTGGGCTGATGCTTTGTTCCATATTGCTCACCTATAGTTCAGTGCAGGTTCCTGCGTCCTTGGGCCAGCCTCAATCCCCCAAGGCATCCCAGGCAACCGGTATGGTGAGCACATGAGGAAAGAAAGAATCGCTACCGGAGGTCAGTTTTGGTGAGCAGCTCTCTGTTTATTGTCAGAGAAATGAATTCATAAGCAGGTGAAGGCAGGAAGAGGACCCTAAGAGGATTGGTGGGTTTAAAGGTTGCTACCTATGCCTCATATGGGGACATTCATTCCAGCACTAGGCAATGGGGGAGGGGATCAGGTGATCTAGTGGTGGGAAGAGGGTCTCAGGAGGAGGGGCTGTGTGAAGATACTGGCTGATAAGGAGTTTCCTAGGCAACGGGGCAAAGGTCACAGGGCTATGGGCATAGCTGAAGTTCAAGTGTGCCTGGTATTGAGAGGGAGTGGCCTCATGTAGCCCCGGGGTCCTTAGCCATTCCTGGCTGCTCAGGCCTCTCTCCTGAAGGCTCCAGCCTGTGCCTGTCAGTGCCCGACAGTTTAGTAATCTACTTTTTCAAATGGGAGGAGATATTTTGAGGAGGCTGGAGAAACTCTGTTTCATTTTTTTCTAGTGAGTCTTACAGCAAATGGGAATTGCTTACCTCAAATCCTTGAAATCTCTGGTATACTGTTCTGTTTTTTGTCTCATTATGGAAATAAATCTTGGAGTGATCAGTGGCCAGGTTTCAATTTTGACTCTGGTCCTGGCCATAACTGACTTAGGAAAATTTCTTGTCCTTAGCATCTATCTTCCCTTTTGAGAAATGAAATATACTTTTTCTTTTCCTTATCTGTTATATAGCTCCTAATTTCCTCCTGAACTAACTGGAACAACTCATTTTGCATGCATGTATTCAAAAGCAGGTTCCCAATTAAATATTTTTTTTTCAAATAAAAATTCAAAAATGAAAATACTGTTCAAAAGCAGTAATGGGGCTAACAATGTCAGCTAACCTTAAAAGCTCTGACTTCCCAGGGATTATGGCATTTGGAAAGTAGGATTTTAGCTGAGCAACATGAGTGTGTCTGCTTCCACTGGGTTTCCCCTCAGCCACTGTTGAGCATCTGCTCAGCACTGTGTGAGGCACATGACTAGAGCAGGAGGGATTAGCTGGTGCTGGAGGGGTGTGGGGGAGGAAGAGAGAGGCATCATGGTGTGAAGTGGTCTGAATGCCAAGCACGTCTGTGTTGTCTCTGCTGAGTTATTAGTCTTCCCCTCCAACCCAAACACAATCTGTGCCTGCCCCAGGCTCCCTTCTCAGACTGGTGACAGGCAGCTGGGTACCACGGCTGCCTTCTCTGGTCTGCAGAACAGAGAGATTGGTGCTGGCTTCTCGCCCTCTATCTGGTTACATAGCCTCCACCTTCTCTATTAACCCCTTCTGCTGTCCAGATGTTGCATACAAAATATCCCAATGACACCCTTCTGTTACAGAGCTACAGTGTGCATCAACATTTTTAGCAAGGAGTTATTGGTCCAGATAGGGTCTTACATGCGACTCTTATCCGTAAGACAGGTAGAAACAGCAGTTTGTAGCAGATGAGGTCTCTCAAGCCTGCTTAGCATGAATTGGCCAGCATATATTTTATCAAAGACAAAGAATGTAGAAACAGAAGTGTAAGGTTAAGTCATTATCCCCACATGTTGTAAGTTACCTTCTCAATCCTGGACAAAAGCCCTGACCCAAAGCAGCTGATGGGAGGGAAGATTTTTATTTGCTTTTATAGCCTCGAGGGGAAGTTTTATGATAGCAGGGGAAAGCATAGCATAAGAAGCAGCTGAACATTACCTTTACCACAAGAGGTAGAAAAGAGCAGAGGGAGACTAAGCCTAGCTCTGGCAAAAAGGAGATGCTTAGAACACCACCCCTTAGCCTGTTCAAACAACATATGCCCTTCAACAAGGCTTTACATCCTAAATTACCACCAGATAGGACCAAGCATTTAGAACACATAACTGTATGGGGAACACGTGCTTTAAATCACCACAGTACAGTAACCTTCAATGGGTATTTATCAGAGTAAAAATGGAAAAGTCAACTGATATCCTTGGGCCTGGGTTGTGGTTCAGTTATTACAAAGGTTAAGAACATTTACAACATAAGCTGAGGGGGTATGAATTCACCCATGTGTAAAGCTAGGCATGGCTTCTAACTTCTATAGTCTCAGTCCTGTAGGGGAAGAGACCAAGGAACTACTTGAGCTAGCCAACAGGTGGATGGCTCCAGGTTGATCAAGTTTCATATCAAGGAAACATATGAATGGGTAATGGAGGAGGGCACACTTTACTGTATATACATATGCATGCACCACACACATCACATCATATACCACACTCCACATAACCCACACATATGCAAAATAAATCAATGTTAAAAGAAATAAAAACTTCTTCTTTGGTCAACTTCAATACCCATTGCTTACAATGGATGCCAACTTTCCTGGAGTGATGTTTTTCATGTTTGAATATTTCTTTTCTTTAAAAAACAAAAAAGTATTGCAGGCTCTTTGCCAACTAGGGAAAAACATTACATTTCATATACATCATGAAGGCTAAATAGAAATTTTAATAATAGGTATATTAGTGATTTTTTTTGTTGCTGTTACAAAATTTGGTGCAACAAACCTACTCAGTTCATAGTAGTTAGGCAGTAGATCAAGAACAGTGAGAGCAAGAAGTCATGGAAGAGAGACCTTCCAAGGCACTCCTCCAGAAACCTATGTCCATCTTGGAAAGGCTCCTTCAAACATTACAGCAGGGTTGGTGAGATGGCTTATCAGTTAAGGCACTTGCCTACACAGCCTAAGGACCCATGTTCATCTCTCCAGATCCCACATGAGCCAGATGCACAAAGGTGAGGCAAGCACAAAGTTCACACGCCCACTAGGTGTCACAAACGACTAGAGTTTGACTGCAGTGTCTGAGGCCAAGTATCTCTTTCTCCCTATCCCCCACCTCCTACTTTCTCAAAAAACAAACAAACAAACAAAAAAAAAAAAACAAAAAAAGAATATAGCAAAAACAGGTTCTATCCACACTCAGGCTGAGTGCTTATCATGTGGACATCAGTCCCCACAAGTCAGAAGCAGTGGCAGGCAAAAATTCCCTCTTACATTGAAGGCAAGGATTGATAGGATGAAGCTATGTACTCCCAGGATTTCATTCCACAACTATTTTTCCCGGGATTAAAGCTAAGAGGAGTAGGATAGAAAATGGAGAAGTGGGGCTTTCTTTAGAGAAAAAAAAAAAAAAAAAAAATTACTGATATATTTGAGAGAGAGAGAGAGAGAGAATGGGCGATTCAGGGCTTCCACTGCAAACGAACTCCAGACACGTGCGCAGCCTTGTGTGTCTGGCTAAAGCGGGTGCTGGGGAATCGAGCGTAGAACCTGGGTCCTTAGGACCTTCACAGGCAAGTGCGTAACCCCTAAGCCATCTCTCCAGCCTAGAAGTAGGGTTTTCATATCTCTCTGACTCTAGTCTCAGTTCGCAGCCCCAGAAGCTTGTAACAAAAACGAAAAAGAACATCCCCCTTCACATAACAGGCTGAGGAATGGGGGCTGTACCGAGACAACTGGGATCTTTACACAGGAAGCTCCTTTTCACTCTACTTCCTGCGCTCCTGCTCCCTCCTCACCACTCACCCCTCCCTCCTTCCCACTATCTCTTTCTGATCAACTCTGGCTCTATCTCTCACTCTCCAAACACCCTCTAAATTCTACATGGACCTAACCAATGACCAGAAACTCTTTCAGGTTGTACCTTTCCAAATCCCACACATCTTTCTTTCTCTTTTGGTTTTAAATCAATGCAAATTAATATGCTGATTTTTAAAAATTTATCTCATGAGCTAGATTTGTGTAACACCCGTCCTTTTAGATAATGATTAGGAAACTTGTGGGACCACACAGCTGGAAGAGTTACACTACCATTTGAACTATAATTAAGGAACTGCACTAATATAAAGGAGGAGAACAAAGCACCAATCAAGGAAGACAGCATGTGTGGGTCAAATATGTGCCACGGAGGAGCTGAGGATCATTGTGAGTGGCCATGGCCTATTATTAAGAAATTCCATTGTGTCTGTCATTTCCTCTGAAGACTGACTTGTGATCCCATACTAACACTATAACAACCCACAAAGGGAGAATGAGGTTCAAAGAATAAGTTAACTTGGCCCTCATCACAGTCTCAGAGACTGCCTTAGGTGAGATGTGAACTCATCTGCTCCTCTCCTACCATGATTTGGAGTACTAGGCCAGCATATCCAGGACTCCTAAAGATACACTCAACAGGTTAGTCGGATCACAGGGAGGATAGAAAAAAAGACACACAGCCTATGATTTTGTCTGGAAAAGTGAGTTGATGAGAAGGTATTTTGTTCTCAGTCCTATACATTCTTTGTGAAAAGTCTCCTCATGGGTCCTAATGCCCACTTACTCACAATGCATATATCACTTGTTCCTCTCTCAACAGAGCCACTAGGGATTGGTAAAGATGTATTAATTTTATATTCACTTTATTTTTACCCAGTTGAATTTTCTCAGTTTACCCATTATGGATTACTTTATTGACAATTGGATTTTAATAATGAACCAAGAAGTCCTTCTCTAGTGTTCCCGCACATTCACATCACTCCAATCCTCAGAATACAGCCTTCACTGGTAATATATATTTGCAGATGTAATTGGTTAAGGATCTCATGAAAATGCATCCTGGACTTTGAAGAGGAGAAGATGCAGAGTGACATACAGAGGAAAGGTGGTGTGTGAAGATACAGGCAGAGACTGAAATAATGCTGTCACAGGCCAAGGAATTTTGTAGGCCTGAATAGCTAGAATAAGTATAGATGATTTCTCTCCTAGTGTCTTTAGAGGGAACACTATTGTTGGCTCCTTGACCTCAGATTTCTGGTCTTCTGGACCAAGAGAGAATGCATATTTGTTGCCTGAAACTTCCTGGTTGTGTTGATAGCTCTAAGAAAATAACCCACCTACTTTCTCTAAAGGCCTAGGTCATAGGATGGATAGGACTTCCTTTGGGGTTGCCCTTACTTACCCTGTCTCCTTCTGTTTCTGTTGACATTCAGGTTGATTCAGAATTCACACATTTCTGAAGGTTCCCAAAAGCTGAGCTATTTGTTCTTGTAGCTCAGGTCTCTCATCAATATGAGTAAAAGATGGTCCTGTGGTATGAATATGATCTTGTCTCCAAAATATTGCCTTACCCATCTGACTTACCTGCATTTAATAGCTCTAGACTGTCCCAGACCTCATGCTTCAGCTTCCAGCTCCAGAAGGCTCAGAATGATATCCTCTAAGCTGACTGGCTTCAGGAAATTACCTTGGACTACAATGTGTAGAAGTTTTGAATCCTTACATTTCATTCTAAACTTGAGCTCTAAACATACTCATAGCTGGACCTAAGGATAACCCTTGGACAACTGTAGATGTAGAATGTCTGGATAGAATTGGGGTGGGGTGACAAGAAGTAGGACCAGCTTTGGGGCAGGTCAGTATGTAATGGTGTGACAGTATTTGTAGTGGAGTCAGGAATGGGTAAGAGTATCAGTGCTATAGTTGGGATGTTACCTGAGTCAGTACAAAAAATATTAATAATAAGCACAGTTCACTGCCTTCCTGTATAACATCATAACATTATATTTTGGGTTTCCTGATCTGTTGTCAAAATAGAGGGTGTTGTGTGATGAAAGGTTATTAAGATTAAAGTAGTCAGTGATTAGACAATTCTCAATGCTGACTCTGGGTTCTCAGAAAATTTTGAATTTTCTATTTTTACACATTTAGGAGACATGAAGCAAGAGGGTGGAGAGGAAAGGGTGAAACATTCCAAACATCTCTGGTGGGTGCATCTGGGACGCTGGACAGCTTTTTGCACCTTCCTCCTATCAGTGTGTGCGTCAGCCCTCCCGTTGAGTCTGCTCTCTTTTCCCTTCTCATTGCTTGGCATCTTGTGCTTGACTTTCTGCCCCTAGTAACTAACTTTCCTGGAGTTTTCCTGATCATTCTCAGTGGGGGAGATCCTGGGGCCATCACAACATGCCTTCAAGACAATTGACAGTTCCATCACCAATGCTGGAAAATGGCAGCAAAACAGAACCTCTAAAAGACTCCTATTGTGTGGCTTGTAATAGGTTTTGAAGAAGCTTGATGGATAGTTGATGGAAACAGAAACAGTGGAAATTTTCTGGATTTTCAGATTTGCTTTTGTGGTTTCACATATTCTTGGTCACAGTGACTGGTGCAGCTGAGATTCCTCTCTCTCCCTTAAAGCACACTCTGTAGTAAGCACTATGTGTAAGTCGATGTGCAAAAGATGCAGTTTTATAAACAAGATCCTGATGTGTGGGGGGTGGGGAGGAGGCTCCTTACCTGACAAGACCTGTCGTTATGATCATTTTAAAGGGAGAAAAACAAGGTAGTCATAGCAAGTCTTAACAAGATAAGTAGCATGGTCCAATACTTTACAGTGCATTAACTTGGATTTCTAGACACAGAGGACTCTGAGATGAACTGTTTCTTGATGTTACAAAGATTATTTAATGCCAGGTAAGATCATAATAGAAAGTTTCAGGATGCCCAGATAAGGGAGGGTTTCTGAGAGAGGGGTAGAGGAATCTTGCACTATGAGGTGTCTTTCATGGAATTGAGGGCGATTTGGAGCACTTTTGACCCAAGCCTGTTATCTGCAGGTTCTGCTAAACTCCTCTAGGAAATTGCAGCTTAGAGTAGCATTTCTGTATTCAGGACCAAAAGTGGAGAATATCCCCTTTGACTGTGTGTAGGGGGTGGGGGAGGTAACTTTCATAAAGCTATCTGAATGAGGAAGTGGCACTTACTTCATCAAAAACTGTAACACTGAGGATGACAAAAGTCATAGACCTGGGTGCATCAGGGGCTGCTGGATATAGCTGGATAAAGGGTAAAAGAGAGAGATTTGAATCCATCATTTCATTCGTGATGCATACACAGTAAGAGTGGTAGCTATAGCTGTCACTTTGCTTTCTGAGGAGGGTGATTGTGCACAGATGGTTTGATCTGATATCCATTACCTCACTCCTCCACTTACTGACTCAATGGCTCCTGAACATTCATCAGTAATTAAGTATTAATCAAGCTCAGGATTCAGACCAAATTTTCCCTTCATCACAACTACATAGAGAAGTAGCCAACTAGTTATATTAGCTTTCCAATGTCTTCCATTGTCAGGATCCAAGAAGCGAAAAAGCAATATTTTCTTCCTTCATTATATCCCTCCCAATCTCCAAGTTCTGTGCTACAGGCCGAGGACAGAACTCAGAAATGACTGAACCAGCTCTTGTGCTGAAAGGGACTATTAGACCGCATGGGATAATAATCTGCTTATTCATTCATCCCCCCATCCAAAATATTTTTTGAAATTTTTATTCTTGTTACTAAAGATGGACTAAATGACGTTGTTGTTTATTACTAATGAAAACCCATTCTATTGGGGCAAAAATCAAAATTAACCCATTAGTGTGTAAAGTTACAAAAGCTAGTCCCCCTCCCAAGTCAAAGGGAATATTCTCCACTTTTATTCCTAGTATGTAATGCTAATCAAGACAAGTAAAGAGTTGGTCTTGTGATTTTAATACAGATTAGGAACTATGTAGCCTTATTTGGAAGGTAGCTAGTTAAAGACACAGACCCAAAATGAAATAAATGGCAACTATCCTGGACAGACTAAAAGGAATCTATTCTGAACCTGAATATGGAACCTAAATATAGCTCATCACTCAGGTGCCTGTGGTTCTTCCTTACTTTTTAGGTACTGCATTGGCAGGCTCATTCTGAGTCTGTGTTGCTCTTCTTCCTAACCCACCAGTGAAAGTTTATAGATACGTTTAAGCATAACCAATAAAGCTCATCCAACTTGATAATAATTTCTACATGGACCAGGCAGACTTGTCCTCAGTACATAAAAGCCCCTAATCCATGGTTACTTGCTAGCAGCCACTTGGGGACCTTCTGTGCTGGCTGAGAACTATTTACGTATTTATTTGTTTTTACTTTTACTTCTCTATGAAACTGCTTGCTTGATCTTCCCTCTATATCCGTCATTCTTCATGACAAAAGACAAGGAATTCAAACCTGACCTGAGAAATCAGTAACAAATGGGGAAAGGTGAAGGTAGTATTCTAGTGGGTATACAATGGGATGATTGGCAGGTCTCACTCCTACTCTTCTGCCATAACATGATGCCTATTTTCTACTGTGGTTTCTAAAGAAGCCAATAAAATGCTGACTTGTGTGGCTGGCAAGTCCCCTATCCATACAAACTCACTTCACATGTATCAAGTAATAAGCCATGCTCTCAGAGGCCACTGCTCAGCTTTGGTTTCTAGCTTTCTTTCCCTTAGAAAGTTCTGTTGTCAACACAATATTGATGGTTGGTACCCATTCTCTTCACGGACATAGGAGCTTGGAATATGTTCTCAAGGACTGATGCACTGGGCACAGTGTGCAGGCTGCACTTACTACCCACTCTCTAGTCACATCAGCAATTCCAGGATGGCCACAGCAACATGCTGCAGATGAACTTTCGAGTTGAGAATCAAATGTGTACTCTGCAACCCACTGGCTTTGCAACCTCGGGCACAGTGCCCTGTTTGACAATTATGATCTTCATTTGTTAAATGAGGTTAAGTATGCCTAGCTTATTTGGCTGCTGTGGACATCTTGTTTATAAAATAAATAAATTAATTAAAAAAAAATAATGGGTGTGCAGAATTGAACTGTCTGCTGGCTTCTTTAGTTCATTAGCCGGGCAAAGCAAAGACGAGGATTTAAGTTTTCTGATTCCATTCTCAGTGTGTTATTCCTAAGCCAGAATTCATGAAACCATCATTTGTTGAGCCCTGGTGTTTTGGATTGATTCCTTTTATGCAGTCGTTCATTTAATTCTCACACTACCCTCGTTCAGTAAAGACTGCTGTCCTTGAAAGATGCTAAAATAGTTGAGACTCAGAATAATACATTGACCTACCTACAGCTTCACAGCTGCTGAATGACAATGTGGCCACTTCAGCCATCACCTACTGTGCTGTTTACTGCGTTATCCAGTAACCCAGCCACATTTGGAATATGAATATACTTGATTGGAAGGGCTGAAGCACTTCACCCTTTAATTTCCCTGTAATTAGTGTTACAGGGAGTGTTTTAAATTTCCACTTCCTCTGTGAGTGGTGCTTGGAAGTCATGAAAAAGTCTTTGCTCCTTACTGTTTTCCCTTGGCTTGGAGCTTATCAAACTGCATTATAACAATTATCTTCTTTCTTATCTGTTTCCCCAAACCTATTGCATGTTTCTCAAGGGCATTTCTGTGGATTCTGAAATCTGAGTATATAATTTGTCATAGGGTCAGGATACAAAAGCAACTGTAGTAAAATTAAGCTCATGAACAGGAAAAGTATGAGCTCCAGTCCAGCCTGGATAGTACAGAGTGAGTTCCAGGACAGCCTGACATTATAGTAAGATTTTATTTCAAAATTAAAAACTCAGATGGAGAAATGGCTCAGCAATTTAGTTGCTTGCCTGCAAAGCCTAGTGACCTGGGTTAGATTCCCCAGTACCCACTTAAAGCCAGATGCACAAAGCATCACATGCTACTGAAGTTCGTTTGCAGTGACTAGAGGCCAAACAAACAAAAAGGATATAAACACTGAGTTTTGGACATTGGGCATTCCCCAGAGGTCAGGCATTACAAGGTATATGCTATACTATGTTACCTAATCTCTTCCACGCCTATTTTGGTGAATGTTACTCTTACTGTGATAAAGATGAGAAAATTGAGCACCGCACAGAGAGAATTTCCCAAGGTTAAAAAACAGGCAGGTGGTAGAGTAAATAGTCTGAATTTAGGTCTGCCTGTTTCCAGACATACGTTTATCCTGGTCAATGAATAGATCAATGGGTGAGGAAAGAGCCCTTCCCTCAGCACCAGGGTTCTGTTTAGGTACATGTCTAACAGAATGGAAAGAAAATCAGTCCTCTGTTTCTCCCACCTTTTCCATTATCCATGCTTCTTTGAGAGGTGAGATGCTAATTTGTGCTAAATGGCTGAAGCCCTTTATCCTCTACTCTCTACATATACACAGGAGCACTTCCAGACAGCTGTAGTTAAATTTCAGCCATCCACCTTCAGAAAGAAGCATTTATAATGGGTCCATTCTTTCTTTCAGCAATTATCTACTATGTGCCACGCACCATTCACATTCATCCTGAAATAAATGATGCCCCTTCTTCCCTTCATTGCTCTTGATTATAAAAGTAAGACAAATTCATAATGAGACCTACTTGGTGTCAGACTCTGAGCTGGGTTCTACAAACAGAGATGACTAAGAGCCCTCAAAGGGCCTAGTGGAGGGGGTGGGGGGAGTGGGAGTCAAGTTTCCCTATAAATTTCTTTAAGCTCTGATACAAAGATATGAGTCACAGTGAGATTATCAGGTAAACACTTAGCCCAGCCAGAAACAGCAGATTTTAGAAAACTCATAACCTTAGAATTAAGACTTATAGGACAGCATCCCGAGTCATGAGAGGGCATTAAGGCAGAGGGGATTAGGGCAATTGAAAGCACAGAATCAGGATGGTCTACTGCTTTAGCACCTGTGCCCACATCAGTAATGCCAAGCAGGGTGATGCATATACATTTCATCTTTTCAAAAGGGGTTTCTAGGTCATATTTAACATTCTCCTCTCCTAGAATTCTAGTACAGGAATAATGGTTAGATGCTATTTGTGTTTGTCTTGGTGGTGTACACCTTTAAACCAACTGCAGGAGGCAGATGTAGGAGGATCTTGAGTTCAAAACCATCTCAGGCATTGTAGTTAGTTCCAGACCATCCTGGACTATATAGGAGATTATCAACAACAATAAACAGATAATCCAATTTCCACTTAACAATACAAAAAAAAAAAAAGAAAAGGGATATAGTTGTGGTCTCACAGTCTGGAAAGGATAGTAGGAATGTAGTTGGAAATACATAGAATATATTGCAATGTCAGGAAAAATTTGTTCCACCAATACTTCTTATCTGTTTGCCTCAACAGTAAAGTTGCTTATATCTCTTGAACACCATGAAATAAATGCATTTCATGCTAAATTCCTTGAATAATGCAATCATGTTGAATTTTCCCTATATCTTCTCAGTTATGTGTTAATGACCTCCTTTGTACATAACAGGAAACTCATGTAATTTAACCTTAATCTACAACTGAAAGGTTGCAGAGCCATGTTCCTACTCTTGTCTGAGTTGCTTATGAAAAACTCCCATGTGCCAGTGTTCGCTAGTTGTCCATGTCATATGTTCCTGAAAGATTCAAACTTCTCCCCTGGGGTTTCTTTCCCGCTATTGACATGGCTTAAGGATGATCACAAATGGTTAAGTTGGATGGTAGTGGTGGAGATGTGCACATTTCAAAGAACCTCGCTGTTTTCACTTTGTTCCTTTAGCATTATCTTGGGAAATAAAATACTGTTTCTAATAGCTACATGATAAATAGGTGACTTGTTAAAAAGAAAAATATGTTTTATTTTCTTTAATGGGCCCTCTTTAAATAGGTCACCCAATATCTCTCTAGAGGCAAAGAAATGAATGTACATAAAGATAGCTAATTATACACACATAAAGATAGATATGATTGTATTGTTTCAGATATGAATATGTATAAATATTTATATGCAATACCTTATCTTTTATTGTATATTTATCTTCGTTTAGTTAATTTATTATTTATACATGCAAACACATTTCATTTGATTATGAGCAAGGACCTTGTATAACCATTTATGATATTACCCAGGAAAAAATTAATATATAGATGGGCTCCTCTTTTTTCCAATAAGAGAATCCATACTTCAGTGTCACTGTTGGCACCTCCTTCTTCCAACTCCTTTGCTGCCAGTCAATCAGAAGTCTTACTATCTTATTATGTATGTCTTATCTCAACCCTGTTAACTGGCCATCTCCATAGCCCTAGTTCATGTGTAATAATTTCTGTTAAACCAGGGATTCTGTCACTGGCCCCAGGGACTCATGCACTTAGTACAAGATAATTCTCTATTTTATGTAACTTTCTCTGTATGTAGGCTATTTATACTTTTATGTTTCTTTTTGAGGTAGGGTCTCACTCTAGCCCAGGCTGACCTGGAATTCACTATGGAGTCTGAGGGTGGCCTTGAACTCACAGCAATCCTTCTACCTATGCCTCCAGAGTACTGGGGTTAAAGGTATGTGCCACCATGCCCAGCAAAATATTTATACTTTATTCTCACCTGTACACACAAGTAACTTCCCCCTCCCCAACCAAGCTTTGTCAACCAAAAAATGTCAGTAGTTCTAAATGCCTCCCAGGGCATAGAATTTTCTCTGAGACCTAATGCTCAAGCTCATTCTTTGTAATGAGTTCAGTATTGTACCTGTTTCTTTTTTTTTCTCCCTAACATGTCCAACATATCCTTTTTTTCTATTGCTTAAAAAAAAAAAATCTCTGAATCATTGAGTATCTCAAAAATATACATTTGGAACTATATTAGCCAGAAAGGTAGAGGCCTGATCTAAAAGAATGTGAACATTAAATCATAGGAATACTAAGTAAATCCACTGGAACAATTCTGGGTCTGTTTGTAGCTAAGGTTCAGTTATAGCAAATAAGATGGATCGTGAGTCATGGAAGAGGGAAGATAAAGTATATCTATCATTCACCATAAATTAAAATTTTCACAATGAAAAGCATTGAAAACTGGGTCATTGAATGACAAGAAACAGAATGTAAATAAAGCTCTTTCATCAACCAGATTTTAATTCCATGCTTCTTAGTAGCTTTGGAAGGTACTGGCTGTGTCTCTGCCTCCCAAGCCTTTGTCAGATGTTCTGTGATATTGTTCAAGTCACTTGTATTCTCTCAGACAATTCTCCTTATGTGTATGCTATGGGTTTAGACTTTTTTCTTATAATGTCTATACCTTAAACACAGACTGGGGCCTAAAATGAGACTACTCAGAGAACTTGGATTCCTATCCACTTTCCCTACTAGCTCTGCCACTGGGAAATTGGCCAATGGGTTACCAGTCCACAGCTATCATGAGGCTGGCTGCCAGAGACCAGAAACAAGTGGCAAAAAGGAAAGGACATTACTTGGGAGAATATGCATGTTCACAGCTCTGAGGATTAAAGGCCCATGTTCTTATCAGTGCTGAACAGAGTATTATAAATCCAGACTTAGAATACCAAATCCCCTTGAGGCTTGGCCGTTGTGAGGGAATATTAAAAAGGCCAGAGACAGAAATAATCAGTTTCCGAATGACACATTGTCAAAGAAAGCATTTTTTGCATTATCCCTTTCTTTCCTTTCTCTCACTCCTTCTCCTGTGCCTGGATATTTTAACATGAAAAATGGATAGAAATGAGGCCATGCTGAATGGTGTTCTAAGTCGGTGTTTTCAAAAGGCTTTCTTGGTGAGGTGGCTTGGGGGTGCTTTTTATTTTTTAAACTCTGTAACTTTTGGTTTTTGATATCATGTGTATAGCAGACTAGCTGAATGTATGAGCACTGGGGGAAAAGCAACTGAGCAAAGTATTTGTCAGGGCCCTGTGGCTGCTGGAGTCAGAGATCATCCCAGGTTTGTGTAATTGCATTCCTCTGACATGTCTCTTAATGGTTTAGACATTTGGATGTTAATTACACACTAATTTCTCTCTGCAACAAGCACTGCATCATAGGCTATTACGTAGCTCAGGACCTGGCCAGGGTTACTGACCAAACAGATGATCAGAGAACATAGCTGTTCAGGAACCCAATGACCACAGAAGACAGTGAGGAAAAGAACAGGTCCATCCCACCTTGAGGCAAAAATACTATGATGGCAAGGGGTAATCTTTAGCTTAACTGGACTGAGAAGCACCTGGGGGCTAAGTAAATGGCCCTCTTGTACGTGTATGTGTGTGTGTGACCAGGCAGTTACAAAAAATATATAAATTGTACTAATGTGGGCACATCCTTTCCATAGGCTAAATAGAATAAAAGGGGGAGAAAGAGAGATACCAGAATTGACATTCTCTCTCTTTTGGCTCCTTGGCTTTCATGACGTGAGCTGTTCTTCTCTGCTAGGCTCTAATCTCTGAAATCATGAACAAAAATAAGTCATTCTTCTCTTTAGTTGATTTCTTAGATGCTTGGTCCTGGTGATGTAAAACTGATTAATAGAGATGCTCCATAAGAGCAAAATCTCCAAGCAAAGTAGGCTGAGTGGGTGGAGAAGAGCAGGTCGGCTTCTTGGGAATGTTACAGTCAATCATCAAAAGCTAGGTAACTTAAAACTAAAGACATTTATTTTCTCACAATTATGTGTGTGTATTGGCAGGGAGGGTATCCAAAGTGAAGATATCAGCAGTTTTTTTCTCGAGGTGCTGGGTTGGGGAGCTACTATAGCCTGTGTGGTTTATGTGGCACTGGTATTCTTTAACTGGCATATGTGTCACTGCAGTCTTTGTCTTCATCTTTACAGGACCTTCTCAAAATTTGTGTGCCTCTGTGACCTTTTTCTTACCAAGTCAGCAGTCACTTTCTCGATTGCCCACCCTAATGTAGTACCAGATCAACTAATGGTGTCTTCAAAGATCCATTTTCCATATTAGGTTACTTTCCGAGGTCCCATGAGGGCATGTCTTTTGGGGGACACTATATAATGCATGATAAAGTCACTGTGCATCATGAGGGAAGATCATACCTTGGAGTATGGTTACCATTCATTGTTCCAGGGAGGACAGTTGAGGCTTCCAGGATCAGAGGTATGGGAAGGAAGCCAGAACCCAGTCATGATGGATCAGTAAAGGAGTCTTGATATTATTCAAAAGATGCTGGGGAGCCAGAACATAGGTAAGAGCCATGAGGATAGAGTGAGAAACTTTGTCTTAGAGGAGTGATTAGTAAGACATAAAGAAAGAGGCTGATATTGGTTGACATTTGAGGTGCCAGACCAATTTCCAAATCATTTGTATCTTCATTCATCCTTAATGTTACTCTATACAATGAGAAGAATCAATCTCATTTTAAAGGGAGCCTATTGGACTCCAAATAGATAAACTATTGTAGATTACTTTCACAGTAAATGGCAAACAGGAGATAAGGATTCACATGACCTTGACATTTTTTAAAAGAAAAACAACTTTTATTTTATGATTCAGTTTTTTGTAGTTGACAGAAGAACATAGTTAACTTCATTAAACATTTTAAATTTAGTTCATACAACTTACATTTATGAGCAATTTTATATCATTTAACTGAATAAAGCTACAACAGCAGTCTTGTTCATCTCAGCTAATCCCAAGGTACTCCCTATCCAAAATGGATTTGGCATAGTTGTGCCCTGAGATGAGCAGGGTTGCAGCATACCATCCTTGAGCCTTGGCCTCTTCTTACCTTGTCTTCTGAAGATTTACCGCCATCTTCTTATCTTTTCACTTTCTCATTATCTTTTCTTCCCTTTTTTCCCATGGCAATGTTTTCTCACACACTAGTCTTGGGATTGCTCCTGCTGTATGCTCTAGGCCTACCTGCTCAAACCTTCTCACTACAAATCAATTGCTCCTGCCTTTTGTTTCCTTAGCCCTGGAGAAGGAGTTGACAAAGAACTAACAAGAGTCTGTATGGGTGAATCTACACAGCAGGCTGAACCACTACAGATACATGGAGAACAGAGATTCTCCTTGCTCAAGGCCACGCATCTGATTTCTTTGAGTAGAAACTCCAAGCATTTTGGGGGGCGGGGGGAGGTTGAGATCAGTGGAGCCTGTCTCAGCTCTGGATTAGGGGTTATTTGGTGTCCAGTGCTGTAACCTATAAACTCAATGATCACTAAAATTCTGCAAGCCAGTGTCTTGCCAGTTCTTGTTTTGCAATCCAGGAAGAAAGAAGTGTGTACAATAGGATGGGTGTTTTTATTTTATTTTATTTATTTATTTGAGAGAGAGGCAGAGAGAGGGAGAGAATGGGTGTATCAGGGGCTCCAGCCAGTGCAAACAAACTTCAGATGCATGCACCACCTTGTGCATCTGACTTACTTGGGTCCTGGGGAATTGAACCTGGATTCTTTGGTTTGCCATGCAAGTACTTTAACTGCTAAGCTGTCTCTCCCACTTCAGGATAGGTTTTTTATTAGAATGTAAAACAGAAAATGAAAGAAAGGCAAAAAGTCAAAGTAAAGTTGAAACTCTGGGAGGGGTGACTTTATTGGGACTTTTTCTATCCTTGGGAATGTAAAACAAGTATCAAGTTGGTGTGGACTGGATCCGTTACTTTGAATGCATGAAGTGGCTTCTGATAGACTGATAAGCTATAGAAAGGATTGGTTACTTTGTATATGTGAGCCAGCTGAGATCCTGGAAAGTCAGCCTAAGTCCGGGCTTTTTGGAATTCAGTTCCAAAACTGCTTTCTAAACTTAGAAATTCTCTGTGCTCATCAGCTCTGCCAGGCCATACACATGCTTATACTTTTTGTGCCTGTAACCCTGACTAGCTGCCTACAAAACAAGGCAACCTTACTCCTCTTCTCTATCACTAGGACTAAAGTAGCTCAATAAACTTGAGCTCGTTTGCTTGTATGTAGCTCTCCAGCTAGTAAAGAATGAAGTAAGTCTTTTTTTTTCCCCTTCTCCTTTTCTTCTTGCACAACTCTGTACACTCCATAATTGAGAAATGTCCTCAGTCATGTGTTTATCCTGTGCCAGGCTCTGATAAGTATGCCATATCCATCAACTCATATCTCTCCTTCTTCCACAAGGAAGTTTCTACTTGCATATTTTATATATATTTGACAAGTTATGTATACACACATACATAGCTACAGAAATAAAATCCTGGGATTTGCTTGATTCATATTACTGGTGTCTGAGTTCTGACATCCAGGGAAACCTTGCTTGGCACCTTAAGGTAGTTCACTAGCAAGGTTGAAGTGGGGCTTTGGCCCCTATTCCAGTGCTGCCAACTCAACCTCATACCTGCCTACCTTTTAGCTTTCCCAGTCACACTCTCCACCTTCAGTAGAAGGGGTGGAGTCTAGTATCATAAATTTAGGTTCCAAAGAAGAAAACAGTAGTTTCCCAGTATTTGAGCTGTCAGCAGGATCCAAAATCATGACAGTGAAAAAGACTTCTAAAGAGATATCACAAACATAGTCACCTTCCCTAAGGATAGCATATTCAGGATTAACTTCTATCCTTGTGACATGCTACAGCAGCAAGAACTTGTCTGTGCCTGTACTAAAATTGTGTCCAGGGAAAGCAGCTGACCACATGAAAGAAGAAAAAGAATATGAGCACTACAGTTAAGAGAAAAAGAAATAAATTAAAGTAAAAATAGGGCTCTGAATTAATTATGTGGCTTAACTTCTGAGTCTCTCTTAACAGTGTGTCTCGTTCCCACACACTAGAGGTTCTGTTCCCCAGACTTGTGATCACATAGCCTGACTCAACCTGGGGGGATCTCTTTCTTCAATATCTAGTGAAGAGAGCAAGATAACTACCTCAGAGATACTTCTGGCTCTGAGAAGATGAAGGCTGGGAGAACATCAGCTTCCCTCCATCTGCCCTCGGCTGCTATCTGCACATGCACACATGTTTTGGGAATATTCTGCCCTCAGAATCCCACAGATAAGGTTATTTCCTAAATCTTCCAAGTGACTTAAGACATGCTGGTTTATTTCCAGTAAACATATGTTATGCAGACACAAACATTTAGGTGTTGGGTGGGTTCATTGATGCAATAGTTTGCCTTAAACATCTGACTAAAGGAACTTTAAAAAGGCTCATTTGCATCCATCCTTTCTACAGATATTGATTAAGCACCTACTTGGTCCCAGACCCATACTTGAAAATCAGATTATCATTTATGGATTTTATAAAAAAGGTTGTACTCTTAAACCTCCTTACCCCACCACAGTTCTGCTGAGGGTCTTCTTTGGTGATATTGGTGGTATTCCTTGTGGGGAACAAGAGGTTGAGGTTGTTACATTCTACACCCCTCCACCATGTTCCCTGAGCCTCATCTGGTAAGAAAGCAATATGATTTAGTGTTTTGTGTTTTGTTTGTTTGTTTGTTTTTTGTCTGCTCTGGATCTCTGTTTTGGTAAGGTTTGACTTACCACAGTGTCTGCCACCATTTCTCTGGAACTGGTTTTCAGACTAGCCGTGAGAGCAGTATTCCTGTCTTGCTTCCTCTGTAGTGACTTCTGGGTCCTAGCAGATGCTGCCTGTTGAGGTGACTCATCTACTGGTAGAGGGTCGGCTGTCTATTCTTGACGTATGGTTGTACACTGGTCTGCCTCATTATTCTACAACATGTGAAAGAAACAACAGATTCTCCAACCAAATTTGAGAGCAGTTTGAATTAAAAGGGATAAACCCAGTAACTATAGAGACATTGATGTGCACATCCATATTTCTTAGTTAAAAGGCAGTGGTGCTTCTCTTGGGAGCTGGTATGGTGGTACACACATTTAATCTGAGCATTCCTGAGACAGAGATAGAAGGACTAATGTGAGTTTGAAGCTAGCCTGGGACTACAGAATTAGTTTCAGTTTGTCCTGGTCTACAGGGAGACCCTACTTAGATTAAAAACAAACAAACAAAAAGACAAATTTGTCTGACAGGGAAAAAAATATAAACTGTGTTTGATTTGAAATGCTAACTAGTGTTATCTCATATTTGCAACAGGATATAGGAAATGTCACTTTATGTTGATGCCTCAGGTATTCCTCGTTTATTTATTTATTTTTATTAGTTATGTACACAGTGTGTATACAGTCATATTGATACCATCGTTAGCCTCCTCCTTGTCCTCCCCCCTCCACAGGGATCCTCCTCATTGGAGAATATAGGTTGTGCATTGTGAGGTTAGCCATCAGTTATCAGTAAGAGGTAATGTCTCTGTGCATAATGACCCAACATGTGGCTCTGACATTCTTTCCACCCCCTCTTCCACAAATTTCCCTGAGCCATGTTGTGTTCATTTTACGTCTGCTTCAATGGTAAGGTCTTGGGAGCCTCTGTGTTTCTGGATATCTGGTTTGGTAGGAGTTGAGTGTTCTCTGTGTCTATCTCCTTCACCCTTGTGCTGGTGTCAAGTTCGCCAAGAAAGAATCACTCTTCCTTATTTTTCCTATTACTCTTAATTTCAGCTGGGGTCTTTTTGAGGTGTGATGGGCTGGTTCTCTCATTAGGATCTGCATCCATCTGAAAAAGAGAAGGACATTCTCCAAGAGGATGTGAAGTTAGTGCCAGATAAATAGGATAACCATTGTTATTTTAGAGAGAATTTAATAGCTGTAGGCCCTCTTGTAGTCCACAATTGGTGGGAGCTTGATAATGGAGAGCTTGAAATAGGGGATATTGTTCTGACTTGTTTTCCAGCTCCAGCTATGGGTTTTGTTCCACTGAGCAGATCAGTTAGCCAAATAAAGAGCAGTTGCTTTCGCACCATGGCCGTATGCCACTATTGCACTTGTGTGCGCATCATGTCAGGTTGTTTGCTGCTGAGTAGCTTAGAGCATGAGTTGCTTGAAAAGATGTTGGTCATTTTCCCCTAGTCACTTATGTAGCACCTGCTGGCACTAGACGAGCTGACTGTGTGGGGAATGTCTTCCAGATTCCACCCAGGTCACTCCATGTTCTGTACCAACAGCATATGGTGTCTTCAGCAGTAGGGTCTTACCACTAACCTTTTGTGCATCATCAAGTACTGTGGCAGAAGTCTGTCTTCTTTTGGAAAACCTGTGGGTCTCTCTGATCAACAGCTCATTGTGGATGTGAGCCACATGCTAATAATGGGAGTTACAGGACAGTGCCAAAGAAAAGAAGGAAGAAAATGATAGGTGATATAAAAGATATAGAGAGAAGAGGGAGAAAGGCAGAGACAGAGAGAGGGAAAGAGAGAGAGATACAGGAGAAGATTGAGGTCAGTCTTCATCATAACCTTTCCAGGGTCCTGTGATTCAGGTATTCCTTCTAAGCACCTGATGAAAGTTCAACCATTTAGTCTGTCTTTTAGGATGTAGAATTTTATGGTACCATAAAATAATGACCCAACATGTGGCTCTTGCCCTTTGGGTCCAGTTTTGTGTCCATCCACCCACATCCTTTCCCTCTCCTCCCACCCTGCTTTAGATAAGGAATTGAGGCTGAGAGCACATAAACAACTGTCCTGAGGTCTCTCAGATGGTGGAAAGTACTGGGGGACCACAGCTCAAATTTCATAGTATTCAGCAAACTGGATTGTTCTGACGTGGCCATCGTCTCTTTTCTTTTATTATAAAAGTCTTGAAACCCTTAATATCCACAATGCTGATGGAAAACAAGAGTCAAGAGAAGTCAAGCATACACACAGTTAGTTGGTGAAAAAGCTAGAATTGTTTCTCACCCCGCCCCCAACAATGTCAGAATTAATGATACCCAAATCTCTGAATGTGAACTTGAAAACAAACAAACAAACAAACAAACAAACAAACAAACGTGCAATTCTAGATATTGAAACAGTCACTGTAGCTTCAAAGCCATAGCCAGAGGTTCCCAGAACCGTGAACAAAACCCAGGAAACCAAGTTAAATGTGATATATGGGAAACCCTCTTGGGCTGCCCATCACATAAAGCGGTAGCCCATTTGCTTTTCCGTCTTCCCTTCTGCTCCAGGGCGGCCTCATCGCATTGCTGCTGCTACTCTTGGTATTCACCGTGGCGCTCTATGCCCAGCGGCGCTGGCAGAAGCGACGGCGCATTCCTCAAAAGAGTGCAAGTACCGAAGCCACTCACGAGATCCACTACATCCCGTCAGTGCTGCTGGGCCCGCAGGCCAGGGAGAGCTTCCGGTCCTCCAGGCTGCAGGCACATAACTCCGTGATTGGTGTGCCCATCCGAGAGACCCCTATTTTGGATGACGAAGACTATGAGGAGGAGGAGGACCCGCCCAGAAGGACAAACCACCTCTCCCGCGAGGATGAATTTGGCAGCCAGGTGACCCATAGCCTGGATAGTTTGGGACGGCCAGGGGAAGAGAAAGTAGACTTCGAGAAGAAAGGTGAGTCTTTCTCCTCACATTCCTTCTTCCCAGGGGTAGTCTGAGAAGTAGGAAAGGGTTGGGGAGTTGGGGTTCGCTCTTGGACCCATCTCTCTCTTGGCGTATCAGAGTACGCTGTGGTGCTGTATCAGGGATAGAATAAGAGAAGCAGTGTTGGCAGAATTGGAGTTTTGAGGGACAGCAGAGAGCACGGGGTCCAGCACCTCTCAGTGACTTTTGACTACCTCTCTTGACAGCTTCCTGGCCATCAAGGCACAGACCCATTAGTAGACCATACTTGTAGAAGATATTCTTCTATAGGATCTCAAATCATGTCTTTGTCCCTTCTGTCCACAAATATTGTGCTTCTGATCTCCTTCTCCAAGGAAGCTCCTTGGAAATTTGGCAGAAGAACTTTTTTTAAGTACCTATTAGTTCTGTAAATTATCTACAATAGCCCAGTCTCTCTAGCTATCCCAATTGAAACACTCTTCAGGCATGTTACCTTCCTGGGTGCTGTCCTCTCTTGGAAGGTTCTCAGTTTTCACATTACTGGAGTGTTACATCTGAGCTGAGCTGACATTGCTGTGTATAGCTCAGAGTGCTCCAGGGATGAGCAAAAGAGGACTTTCACCTCCCTGTGGTGGAATGACAGAGCATACACTCTACCCCCAATCAACACACACTCTTTATCATGCTTCTTGTGAACAGCAGCAAAATCTTCAAAGTGGGGATGAAGGTCACTGCCAATAGCCTTGTTTAATGGCTCTTTCCCTTCCTCCTTCATTCCTTCACTTCCTCTCTCCATCCCTTGCTCCTTCATCTTTTACCCCCTCCCCGATGATAAAGTAATGCATTCTGGTGATGGGGTCTATACTCAGGCAACAGTTTCTCTCTCAGGAAGCATAACAATAGATACAGAGATAGAGCTGCCACACCCAGCATTACCAGTGCTATGAGCTTGGACAGGTCATACATTCATCTTCCATCAAAGAGAATGAGGCTAGTGTCCTACCTTGTAGTGGGTCTGGAAGGTAGCAATGAAGTAAAACATGTCAAGTATGGGGTTCACAGCCAATTCCCCCCCCACATTGCTGTTACTGCTACTCAGTTCATCAGTCTTTAAAGTGCTTTCATTGTGCCGGACACCCTGGGAGACCTGGGTTAGAGGTAAAGAAAGTAGAATCTCTGCCCTCAGAGGGCAGGAGTGGCATTCTCCAAGAGATAAGTGTGTGGGGAGAATTAGGAAAGATTAGATGTTGCCTTGCATCTCTCCATGCCACATAAGTGCTGGTGTGGCAGAGCTGAGGGTGTAACCTGAGCCCCCATGCCCCTGACAGAAAGAACTGTTGTCGACCCCCGTGCTGCTCTCTGCCGAGAATGAGCAGGATGCGGCACAGCGCACTGCATGACCTGGATTGACTGGTCTTTCCCAAGTTGTGTGTTGTCATAATGGATGCAGACATTTGTTTCAGCTACTCCAAAAGAGTAAGACGGATGCAAAATATTCCAACAATATGACTAAGGAACACAACTGCCCAGGATCCGGAGGGTACTTGAACTGAATCAATAAAAGTGAGGGAAGAGCTCTTGGTCTCTAGTTGCTGCTGGAATGCCTTAGGGCTGAACTCTCTTAGACCACCTACCCCAGGACAGCTCCAAAATGATGCTGCCCTTGGTGTTTTCTTTTATACAGTACTATTTCCAAACAACAAAGCCAGGCTCTGATTTTATTGACTCTTAAACCTAGTGTTGAAACACACCAAATATAAGTTGTCTAAAGAGAATGAATGGTAGATGCATGAGAACTAGGCAGCCTGGTGAACTGCAGAAGGCACATGTGGACTTGAGTCCCATTCCTCGTCTCACTGGGATTGTGGCTTCTTAGCCACAGTTTGTCTCCATGTCTTTAGCTCACCTGTTTTCATCTCACCAAAAATAATAATAATTATTATTATTATTATTTATGGGCTTCAGTAAGAGGAGCAAAAATAAGTAAAGAGCACATGGACACATTATTTTCTTTTTTTTGATTCATTTTGTGTGCATGCTCATGTGTGTTAGGATGGAGGCATATGTGTCACAGCATGCGTATAGAGGTCAGAGAGCAACTTTTGGTCCTTGGTTTTCACTGTGAGGCAGGGTCTTTCATTCACTGATTTTTCACTGCAGTGAGCTTTCAGCAATTATCCTGTTTCTCCTTCCCCTCCAACTCTAGACATTCTGGGATTTCAGATGCCTGCCACAGCTTCTAACTTTTACATGGGGTCTGGATATTCAAATTTAGGAACTCATATTTGTGTGGCAAGTTTTCATTCCACTGAACCATCTTTCTAGTCCAAAAGTGTGTGTGTGTGTGTGTGTGTGTGTGTGTGTGTGTGTGTGTATTAACTCCAGCTAGCTCACTATTCAGCCTCTCCTTTGGAATCAGGTACCAGAGGCTCTTCCTTTACCCCTATGAGTCCTGAGCAGCTTGACTTCACTATTGGTCAGAAGAGGGAGAGCTTACCATCAGGTCATAGGAACCTAGCCACAGCACTGTAGATCAAGGCTATGCTCTGTTGCCCCAGTGACCTCAGTTAGAATCATGATGCCACTGTCTTTATGGGATGCAAACTGTGACCAGGTTTGCTGACTCTGACTAGGATAGGCAATGAGTATAAGACTGCAACTAAGGAGGAGAAAACTGGTATTGTATCCTAGAGTCCAGTGGGATAGTAATAGTTCAGAGTGATTTACTATGTGCATGGTGTTACTTGTTTTATTCTAATTTTTTGCATGTGTGTGGTATGTGAGTATGTATATGTATATTGGCTTGTATGTACTTGTATACGTGGAGGACAGAGGTTGACATTGTATGTGTTCCTCAATTGACACTTGCCTTTTTAAGCAGAGAAAGACAGAGAGAAAATGAAGAAGGAAGATATGGAGGGAGGGAGGGAAGGAGGGAGGGAGGGAAAGAGAAAGAGATCGAGAGAGAGAAAATGAGAATGAGTATGCCAGGGCCTCTAGCCACTGCAAACCAACTCCAGATACATGTGCCACTTTATGCTTCTGTATTTATGTGGGTACAAGGGAATTGAACATGGGTTGTTAGGCTTTGCAGGCAAGTGCCTTAACTACTGATGCATCGCTTAAGGATAACCTCTACCTGTTTTATTGAAATAAAGTCTCTAACTTGAACCCAGACCTTGTTAATTTCACAGTGCAGCTCTTCTTCCAAGCATGAGTGCTGGAGGTCTGAACTCAGTTTCTCAGCTTGCATGAGAAATCTCTGCTAACTCATCCATCTCCCTAGCTTTATTATGTGTTTTTTTTAAGAACTAGGTATGTTTGAAGATTCCCAGCCCAAACGATTCATGTTTATAGAGATCATTGGATTATACTGTTTTTTTTCTCATTATACATTTTGTAATTGCATTAAATTATTATACTATACATCATAAATGTTACAATGTTAAAATAACCTAGGAAGAAAAGAGATCTCCCACAGTATTTTGAAATCATACCACAAAAGATCAACCTTTTGTGTATTTTTAAAACTTCTTTGGTTGTTTTACTTTTTGGAAATTGATATTAAAGAAGGATAAACTGAAAATTGCTTGGGGACATCAAAAAAAAAAAAGATCAATCTACACACACGCGCGCACGCATGTGCATATGCTCACGTTTAGAACTTCTGTGGCATCAAACAGCCTCAGTACATTTGAGTTGTATCACCCTGCTTTGGAGCTCAGACCTGCAGATAACACAGGTGACACTGGAGAGTTTGGAGGGAGACAGTTTCATTATAAAGTGATAACTGCTTTTAGCTCTGGCCTCAAGTGCTCAAGCACAATATTGAGAAGGGCTAGTGTTCAAATGAGACGTGCCAGCATGACTGCATTCTCTGTTAGATGCTGACACTGAAATTCTTTCTGATGCCAGTAGGTAGCAGTGCTCTGAGTCCTGTGCCCACCCATTGTTCAGCCAGCAGACAGTGCCTCTCCACAGGCTCCCCTGACCTTCCTACTGCCTGGCAGTAGCTTTGTGACTCTGCTCAGGTAGAACGACTTTCTGGCTACTTGGAGCCCTTGACATTAGCAGTTCTCTAATATTGTTAATGTTAGCCCTGAAATCACTTAGCCAGTTGCTGAAAATTAAACATGATTAGTAAATGTTCTACATTGTCTTTGATGCAAAACAGAAGTTTGGTGCATTATAGTATGATCCTTCTTCTCTTTCCTAAAATGTATGCTTCTTTCCCCATGAAGATTGTATAAGGAAGCATAAGAAAATGTAGTTTGTCATTTTTTTAAAAAAATTTTTTATTTATTTATTTATTTGAGAGTGACAGACACAGAGAGAAAGACAGATAGAGGGGAAGAGAGACAATGGGCGCGCCAGGGCTTCCAGCCACTGCAAACGAACTCCAGACGCGTGCACCCCCTTGTGCATCTGGCTAACGTGGGACCTGGGGAACCGAGCCTCGAACCGGGGTCCTTAGGCTTCACAGGCAAGCGCTTAACCGCTAAGCCATCTCTCCAGCCCCGTAGTTTGTCATTTTGTTTAGGGATGAGATAAAAGATCGATCAACAGTCATTGCTCATTTCTTCCCTTCCTTCCTTCCTTCCTTCCTTCCTTCCTTCCTTCCTTCCTTCCTTCCTTCCTTCCTTCCTTGCTTTCTCTCTCTCTCTCTCTCCTTCCTTCCTTCTTTCTTTCTTTTCTTCTCTTTTTGTTTTTCCAGGTAATATCTTGCTCTAGTCCAGGCTGATCCTCTTTTCCTTTTTCAAAAAATATTTTTTAGGGCTGGGGAAATTGCTTAGCAGTTAGGGCAAGTGCTTGTGAAGCCTAAGGACCCTGGTTCCATTCCCCAGGACCCATTTAAGCCAAACGTACAAGGAAGCACATGAGTCTGGAGTCTTTGAAGTAGCTGGAGGCCCTGGCATGGCCATTCACTCTGCCTCTTCCTCTCTCTTTCTGTCTCTCAAATAAATGAATAAATAAAATATTTTTAAAACTAATTTTATTAATTTTTATTTAGTATGAGAAATAATGAGTTTTGCTATGACATTTTCATGCATGTATATCATGGTACTTTGTTCAAATTCACCATCCCTATTATCCTCTTGTTTCCTTCCCCATCCAGAGATCACCTCCTTCCCACACTTCCTCTTCTGTTTTAAGATCATATTATATATAAATACACACACATATGATATTTTGCAAATAAGAGAAAACATACTATTTGTTCACTTGCTTTTCATTGAAAACTGTATTTTATGAACATTTTGCAAATTGGTCACATTCCCATTGGGTTATACTCTTTTCTTTCCCTCAGACCCATTTCCTCAGTAGGGTTATTAGTATTCATTGTGGGGTCATAAATACACAAGTTAGTCTCTGGAGGGAGCAATGCTGAGAATGCACCTTTCCACTCTGTGTGACTCTTAAATTTTTCTGACCCCTCTTCTGCAATGTTCTCTGAGCCTTGGAGAACATGTTATAAGTCTCCTTTCGTGTTAAGCTTTCAGAGGCCCTTGATTTTCTGCTTGGATAAGTTTTGAGTCTCCTTGGCATTTAATGCCATATTCCTGAATGATGTTTTCAGTACAGCAGTGAGAGGAGCACTCATATTTAATCCACCAAAGCCTCAGGAATGTCTTCTAGGCCATGTTAGACGTGATAGAGATGATTCATCTAGAGCTAGGGAACTGGCTTTCTTTTCTTGTCATATTGATGGGTCTTGGGTCTCCTCAGTATTTTCCATCATTTGTAAAAAGCACATTTTCTATTCCAGAGTGAGAGCAGCATGGATCAAAGGGATTAGCATAGGTATTTAAAAGACTTTTTAACAGGCATATATCATTTTTGAAAGGACAAAAATAACTAGAAGCTTCGGTCTAGGGTCTATGACCTTCCAAGCCATAGATTTCTCTTCTTCATAGTGAGTGGGCCTCATATCCAAACAGAGAGCAGTTGATTACTCCCACAGCCTGTGTGCCACTATTGTACTTGTGTAGATCTTACCGGCATGGTCAGTTTTGTAGCTAGCAGGATATACTCCTTGTTCACATTGTTGGTGATATTGATCCTCAAGCAGCTTGCATAGCTGTTTCCACACCATGAGAGCTAGTCAGGAGGGATCTGGCTTCCATCTCAGTTCCAGCATGATCTCTTAATATCATTTGTTATGGTGTCTTCAGCAACAGGGTCTTAGCATTTCATTCAGTGGGTAACTAAGTGCTTTGACAATAGTCTGCATTTTAGGGGGCACCTCAAAATCCTTCCTCAGTAACAGCTTACTGTTGGGGCAACCTAAATCTGGCATTAGGATATACCAGAGACAGCCTGTAGTTTTGCAGAAAAACTTTTCTACCTCTGCAGAGTGCTTCTGACCAATATTTCTCTCAGTCTCTCAGTATCTTTCTCTCTCATCTCTTTTAATTTGATAACCAAAAAGAAAGCATTTGTAAGATTGATTCATGCACTTACTAGTTCTGTGTGTCAGTTCTCCCCATCCCTTCCTTCCACTCCCTGTATGCTGTCACTCCACATGCCCTCCAAGTATCATTTCTTCTCATTCCTCCTTGCTTCTCATCTTCCCAGGTCTTGTTCTATTGTACTATTGATGCTTACTAAAACATAAATAAATCAAACTTTTCCATATTAGGATCAACATATGACAGAGAACATGCACCATTTGTCTTTCTGAGCCTAAGGTCACTTACGATTTTTCCCATGTCTATTAATTTCCATGCAAATTTTATAATCTAATGATTCCATAGAGCTAAGTAAATTTCACTGTGTAGCACTGGTGTATAATGCTGAACATGACTGCTTTCCAGAATTACACTGTGAAAATGAACTATGTCTTTATATCAATTTATCAGTTGATGAACCTCTGGTCTGGTTTCATTTCCTAGTTGTGAATAGAACAGCAACAAACATGGCTGAGAAAGTCTCTACAGAGTACAGAGCAGAGTCTTTGGGGTATAACCTCAGGAGTACTATAGTTGGATCAAATGGTAGATCTATTTGTTGATTTTTAAGGAACCTACTGAGTTCCAAAGTGGCTGTACAAGTTTGTACTATGATGAACAGTGGATAAGGTTTCCTCTTTCCCCACACCCTTGACAGCAGTTGTTGGCATTTGATTTTTTGATGATAGCCACTGTGAATAGAATAAGATAGAATGTCAAGGGAGTTTGAATTTGTATCTCCATGATAAAGACACTGAAGACCTTTTTAAATGTTTATTGGTCATTTGTATTTCTTCCTTTGAGACATCTCTGTTCATTTCCCTGACCAATTTTTTTGAGTTTTTGAATTTTTATTTCTTAGGTTGTTAAGGTTTTATTTTTTTATATATATGCTAGATATTAAACCTGTGTCAAATATATAGCTCGTGAAGATTTTCCCCCAGTCTATCCGTTGTCTACTGACGATGCTACTAATGGTTTGCTTAGAAGCACATTAGCATTTTGCTTTCGTGAGATCCCAGTGGTCTAGTGTTGATCTAATTTCCTAGTTGTTTTATTCAGAAAATCTTCCCTTCTCCTTTATATTTGAGTGTTCCTTCTTCTGACAAGAAAACTTGTTTTTTATATTCTTATATTGAGGTCCTTGATCCATTCCAAGTTGATTTTTGCCTAGAGTGAGAGAATGGGGTCTAGATTCATTATTCTACCTCTGGGTATTCAATTTTCCAGCACTGTTTGTTGAAATGTTATCTCTTATCCAGTACTTGGTTTTGTACTCTTTGTCAGAGTACAGGGGGCAGTAGTTAGTGGAAATTATACCTGATCCTTCCATTCTATTCCATTGATCTATATGTCTGTTTTGAACCAGCACCATGCTGTTTTTATTACATATATTTTATTATATAATTTTGTTGTATATTTGAAATAATGTATGGTAATGCCATCAGTAATATACTTTTTGCTGAAGGCATTCTTGGCTATCACAGCCTTTTCGTACTTCTGTATGACTTTTTGAGCTAATTTTGCTAACTTTGTCAAGAATGATGCTGGACTTTTGATTGGGATTGCATGGAATCTGTTTATTGTTTGTGTTAGGGTGTCCAGCTTTGTTATCCTAACTTTTATGCTCCATGAGCATGGGAGGTCTTTCCATCTTCTTGTGTCTGCCACACTTTTTTTTTTTTTTTAATGGTTTTATTGTAGAGGTCTTTCACTTCCTTGGTTATGAGTAGTCAATATATTTATTTTGTGACTATTATAAATGGGACTGCTTTCCTGTCTTCTGTCCTTTATGTTTGCCATTGGTTTTTACAGAGTGATTTCATTGTATCAGTTTTATAACCTGCCATTTTTCTGAAAGAATTTACCATGTGTAGAAGCCTTTTGGAGGATTTTCTTCAGGTGGTTTAAATAAAGAGTCATATGATCTGTAAATAGGAATAGTTTGAATTCTTCCCTTCCAATTTGTATCTTTTTTATTTATCTTATCTGCTTGCTTAAACTAAAAGTTCAAGTCCATATTGGGTAGAAGTGGGAAGAGTACACCCTCCTGTCTTCTTGTACATCCTTGGAGAAAATGCTTCAACTTTTCCTCCATTTAGTATGATATGGGCTTTAGGTCTATTGTGTATCACCTTTATTTTGTTTTGGTATGATCCCTCAATTCCAAGCCTCTGCACTGTTTCAATCATGAAGGGATGTCGTATTTTGTCAAAAGCCTTTTCTGCCTATGTTAAAATAATCATGAGATTTCTGCCCTTCACTCTATTTATGCTATATGTTACAATTGTGAAGTTCCATATGTTGATTTCCCTTAAATACCTGGGATAATGAAACTCACTTGATTGAGGAGGAGGATACTCTTGATTTCTGGTATTCTATTTGAAATTTATTTTTATTATTTTTAACTTTTATTAACATTTTCCATGATTATAAATATATCCCATGGTAATTCCCTCCCTCCCCACCCCCACACTTTCCCATTTGAAATTCCATTCTCCATCATATTACCTCCCCATTACAATCATCGTAATTACATATATACAATATCAACCTATTAAGTATCCTCCTCCCTTCCTTTCTCCTTCCTTTATGTCTCCTTTTTAACTTACTAGCCTCTGCTACTAAGTATTTTCATTCTCACGCAGAAGCCCAATCATCTGTAGCTAGGATCCACATATGAGAGAGAACATGTTGCACTTGGCTTTCTGGGCCTGGGTTACCTCACTTAGTATAATCCTTTCTAGGTTCATCCATTTTTCTGCAAATTTCATAACTTCATTTTTCTTTACCACTGAGTAGAACTCCATTGTATAAATGTGCCACAACTTCATTATCCACTCATCAGTTGAGGGACATCTAGGCTGGTTCCATTTCCCAGCTATTATAAATTGAGCAGCAATAAACATGGTTGAGCATGTACTTCTAAGGAAATGAGATGAGTCCTTTGGATATATGCCTAGAAGTGCTATAGCTGGGTCATATGGTAGATTAATCTTCAGCTGTTTTAGGAACCTCCACACTGTTTTCCACAATGGCTGGACCAGATTGCATTCCCACCAGCAGTGTAGAAGGGCTCCTCTTTTTCCACATCCCCGCCAACATTTATGATCATTTGTTTTCATGATGGTGGCCAATCTGACAGGAGTGAGATGGAATCTCAATGTAGTTTTAATCTGCATTTCCCTGATGACTAGTGATGTAGATCATTTTTTTAGATGCTTATATGCCATTCGTATTTCTTCCTTTGAGAACTCTCTATTTAGCTCCATAGCCCATTTTTTGATTGGCTTGTTTGATTCCTTATTATTTAACTTTTTGAGTTCTTTGTATATCCTAGATATTAATCCACTATCAGATATATAGCTGGCGAAGATTTTTTCCCATTCTGTAGGATGCCTCTTTGCTTTTTTCACTGTGTCCTTTGTGGTGCAAAATCTTTGTCATTTCATGAGGTCCCAGTGATTAATCTGTGGTTTTATTGCCTGAGCAATTGGGTTGTATTCAGAAAGTCTTTGCCAAGACCAATATGTTGAAGGGTTTCCTGTACTTTTTCCTCTAGCAGTTTCAGAATTTCTGGTCTGATGTTAAGGTGTTTAATCCATTTGGACTTAATTCTTGTGCATGGTGAGATAGAAGAATCTATTTTCATCCTTCTGCAGATATATATCCAGTTTTCAAAACACCATTTGCTGAAGAGGCTGTCTCTTCTCCAATGAGTATTTTTGGCATTTTTATTAAATATCAGGTGGCTATAGCTACTTGGGCTTACATCTGGGTCCTCTATTCTGTTCCACTGATCTACATGTCTGTTTTTGTGCCAGTACCATACTGTTTTTGTTACTATGGCTCTGTAGTATAGGTTAAAATCAGGTATGGTGATACCACCAGCCTCTTTTTTGTTGCTCAGTATTATTTTAGATATTCGAGGTTTTTTGTGATTCCAAATGAAGTTTTGGATTGTTTTTTCTATTTCCATGAAGAAAGCCTTTGGAATTTTGATGGGGATTGCATTAAATGTGTATATTGCTTTAGGTAAGATTGCCATTTTCACAATATTGATTCTTCCAATCCAGGAACAAAGGATGTTTCTAGTGTCTTCTGCAATTTCTCGCATGAGTGTTTTAAAGTTTTCATTGTAGAGATTCTTTACTTCCTTGGTTAGGTTTATTGAGAATTTTTATGTAAATTCATCAGAGATATTGGTGCATATGATACTGTTTTGTGTTGAGTCTCTAGCTTGGATATTAGTGTAACACTGGCTTCAAAGGAAGAACCCTTCAGCATGTCTTACTTAACAATTGTGTGAAATAGATTGGGGCATAGTGATTTTAGTTCTCCTATGAAGGTTTCACAGAATTTGGCTGTGAGTCCATCGGGGACTGGACTTATCTTTAATAAGGTAGCTCTTAATTCCTACCTTCAGTCCTACCAGATATTATAGTCCTATTCAGATATTTTATTTCTTCTCAGGTTAGCTTTGGTGCATCACATGACTCACAAAATCTATCCATTTTGTTCATATTTCCCAATTTTGTGGAATATAGGTTTTTGAAATGTGTCCTAATTATTCTCCCAGTTTCATTGTTACTTGTTGCTCATCTCCTTCTTCATCTAGAATCTTGGTGATTGAAGACTTCTTTCTTCTTCTCATCAAATTGACCAAGAGGTTATCAATTTTGTTTTTTTTTTTTTTGTTTTCCCAAAGAACTAAGTCCTTGTTTAATCAATCTTTTAAATTGATTTCTTCATTTATTGTGCATTGACTTCTTCCATAATCTTTATTATTACTTTCTTCTTTAAAGTTCACTTGCTGTTTTAATTTTTTTTAATTTTATTTATTTGAGAAAGAGGGAGACAGATGGACAGACAGACAGACACACACACACACACACACACACACACACACACACAGAGGGGCAGGGGCAGATAGAGAGAATGGGCATATCAGGGCCTCCAGCTACAGCAAGGAACTCCAGACAAATCTGGCTTATGTGGGTTCAAGGGAGATGCACCTAGGTCCTTTGGATTTGCAAGCAAATGCCTTAGCTGCTAAGTCATCTCTCCAGCCCATCTTTATTATTTCTTTATGTCTGGAATTTGGAGATTTTGATTTTTCGTTTTTTTACAAAGATTGAGATGGATCATCAAGTTGTTTATTTGAGATCTTTACATCTTTATAATGCAAGGATTCAGAGCTATAAAATTCCTTTACAACTGCCTTTATTGTATCTAATAAATATTAGTATGTTGTTTTTGCCATTTTCATTAAGTTTTAGGAATTTTTCCCATTTCTTTTTTCGGTTTCTTCAGTAACCCATTCATTATTCAGTAGTGTGTTATTCAATCTGCAAGAATTATTGTATTTTCTGTTGTTTCTCTTATTGATTTCTGGTCTTATTCTCATTTATAATATACTCATTTAAAATACAAGGAGTTATGCCAACTTTTATAAATGGTAGGACTTGTTTTATGCCCTAATATATGATCATTTTTAGAGAAGGTTCCATGAGCTGCTGAAAATAATGTGTATTCTGTAGATGTCTGTTAAGTCTATTTGATCTATGGTGTTGCTAACTCCATTGTTTTTCAGTTTATTTTCCATTTAGATTATCTGTCTATTGATGATAGTATAGTATTAAAGATTCCCATTATTACTGTGCTGTAAATTATTCCAATTTATCTAGCTTTTTTTTTTTTGATGTATTCAATTTGGTGTACATGTATTTGGTCCACATATACTGGTGATTATATCTCCTCTTGTCCCCTTGATGAGTACAATGTGGCCTTCTTTATCTCTTTTGACTATTTTTGGTTTAAAGTATATTTTGTGTGATGTTAGTTTAGCTGTTGATGCTCATTAGTTATTTCTACTTACTTGCAATATATTTTCCCAACCTTTCACTCAAAGGTGGGTTTCTTGAAAACTGAAAATGGATGGATCCAGTTTCTAATCCAACTTATGAGTTCATATCTTTGAATGGAGAATTGAATCCAGCGATATTCAGAGTTATAACTGAGAGGTGTGAGTTAATCCCTGTCAAGTTGCAATCATTGTGCACAATGATTTGATGTTTTTTTTTTGATCTTCAATTGCTTTTACATCTGTTCTACTTTTAATTACTGTTTTTTTTTTTGTTTTCCTTTCCTATGGCCCCTTGAGTATTCTTATTCTTCTCTCTAATGTGAAGTTCTTCATCCAGTGTAAGGCTAAACTTAAGTTTATATATTTAAAAAGTCAGATTTTGTTGTGGAAAATATTCTTTTTCACCTTCTATTATGCTGGGTAATTTTGCTGGGTATAGTAGTTTGGCTTATACCCATGGTCTATAAAAATTTGAATTACTCCTTTTCATGGCTCTCTGGCTTTTAGTGTAGCTTCAGAATAATCACATGTGATTGACAGGGTATTTTTCACTTGCAGCCTTTTAGTATTCTCTATTTGTTTACTGTGTTTAGTGTTTTATCTATAATGTGATATGGTGGAAATCCTTATCTGGTCCTTTCCAATTTTCATTCTGTGTTACTCTTGTTCCTGGATGGGGCTCTTTTCTCTAAGATTCAGAAAATTTCCTCCTGAACTTTTATTGAAGTTATCTAATATGACCTTAGTCTATAATTCTTTCCTGGTATGCCCATGATCTGAATGTTTGGTCTCTTTAAGGTATCCTACATTTCTTTCATGTTCTGTCCACATACACCTATTTATCTATCTATCTATCTATCTATCTATCTATCTATCTATCTATCTATCTATCATCTAACTATCTTAGAATTTGTCATTGATAAGTGTCTCCTGATTTATTCCCTCTATCTTAATCTTAAACTCTGATAGTCTGTCTTCCTCATGATCTATTACGTTAGTGAGGGGTTTCTTGCAAGATTTTTAAATGAGTTATTTCTTTTTATTTTCCATTCAGTTTTTATTCAGTGTCTCCATCTTTTCATTGAATTCTATTTTCTTTTTCTGATTTGGTTTGACTTCCTTATTGTCTCTTGAAATTCATTCCTACACTTGAACATTTAGTTTATTTCACTGTTCATTTAGTTCTCCTATTGACTGTCATCCATTTAATTCAGCCATTTATTGCATTCTTTTTGATTCTCTTCCTTTTTATCCATCTATTTGTTCATAGCCTCATTGAGTTTGTTGACTTTGCTTATTGTAAATGCATTTTGAAATTCTATGTCTAGAGTTTCTTCTAAGTAGTTTTCACTGGAGGCTTCAGCTATGGGATTATACATTCTTGGTGGTGAGAGCTTGCCTTGTTCACTTGTGTTATTTGTTTTGTGTGGAAGCTTGCTCATGTAAAGATAAGCCTTTTGTCTTTCTGAGAATGTAGTAACAGTGGCACCTGTGGAGTATGCTGTAAGTGCCCCGATCAACCTTGATACTTGTGGCAATGGGATAGCAGTTTATCTATAGGTCTCCCATTTGTTTCCTAAATGGCACATTTTACTAACTAGATGTATTTATTAAATATTTGAGTATCCTACTAGACTGAGACTTCCACAAAAGTAAGTTCTAAGTCTGCTGGCTTCATTCTATGACTAGCACAGCGGCTGGCACATAACAAGTGTTACCATATATGTTGAGTCAGTAGATGGAGAAATGAGAAAAATGAATGAATAGACTGCTATCTTAATATTCTTCTAGAGCTGGTAATCTCTTAATAAACTCCTTACTTGTTAACCTTTTTCTGCACAGAAAAACTTTATTCTGGTTTATATTTTTGTGGAGGTGTGTTGCTTAGTGCTTTTAAAAATAATGCTTAATCTTCTCATGCATAATCTATGCAAAGCATTATCCTCATAAAATTTAGATATCATTTGGCTTAAAGGATGTGTTGAGCCCATCAAATTATCTTTAAACATTTATGTTTATGCTTGTAGATAAGTGTTGCTCTCACCTTTGGTCATAGAAGTGTCTTTTCACTGTTGACAGTGATTTACTGAAGAGACTCAAAACTAATCACAGCACTGAGAATAAGTGACTGTTGAGTGTTTATCCCTAAATGAGGCATTTCTCTCACATACCACAGAAAGAATGTTAGAGCAGGAGGTTGGTGAGGAGTGCTGTGGAATGCTGTCTTCAGCATCTGAAGTGTCTGTTGCATTCATGACTTCACAGGATTTCTTTTACCTGTACAAGCCCTGCATAATATTGGGTTGATAAACGTTTTGACTTGGAGAGTGGAGGGGAGAGAAAAAAAATGACATCTAATTTGTGAAGAGACTAGGAAAAAAAAAAAACAAAACTGGAACACGCTTGTTGGGAATCACATAAAGCTAAGCTCAAATTCACTGCCCCTTACCGGTACCTGGATAACCCAGAAATAATATATAAATTTTTAAAGCTTTTGTATTGACAATTTTCATACATGTACATGGGTACATGTGTTTTTTGATCATAATCCCATAGCCCATTAATTTCTTTTGACCCCCTTTCATCATCTCCCACTGAACTTCTTTTGTCCAGTTTTTTTTTTAGTCCCTTCTCAAATTAGATGTCACTTTTTTCTCTCTCCTCCACTCTCCACATCAAAACATTTATCAACCCAATATTATGCAGGACTTGTACAGATAAAAGCAATCCTGTGAAGTTACATGAAGTAAGTGTACATATTCTTATCCAAAACTTAATTTTGAGATATTCTCACATTACATAAGCCACAGATACACACTGAGGGAAGAGCACATGTAAAACACATTTCTCATTGTGCTGGGTGTTCAACAGTCTTGATACACATACCTCCAAAGCCCACATCGTATCTCTCCCAGCTGCCAGGGTGAGTGCACTTACTGCATGTCAATTGCTTTGATGATTCCTATTATGTCACATTGCTGAGGCTGATATGGCAGTGGGTTGATTTCACAGTAGGGGAATGGAGTATGGCAGAAGTTTGAAGTCATTCCCATCAGAGAGGCTGACACAGTGCTGGGAGGTGCACAGTGGGCATGAAACCATGACCACTGGAATTGAGAGAGGTCTACTTGAACAAACAAGATAATTCCAACGACTTGGGATATTGATTTAATGAGAAATGTGGGAATGGTATCTCAGACAGGAGTGATCCATAAGAAGGCTTTATGTCTCATCTGTTCTTTCTGTATGACAAGCTTGCTGTGCCCCTCACCCCATCCTCTATATCACCCATGGGTTCCCATGATCTCCATACATCTTTACTTGAAACTTTCCAACCTGCCTGCATATGACCTTTATCTTATTCTAGTAGGGCACTCTCCTCCACTCAAACAATTCCTCTCATACATATTCTTGCATGGTGAATGCTAACCATTATTCACATCCCATCCTCTCTTCCTGTCTGTTCTGGGACCTCTGTAGTTACCAGTGTCTGGGGGGTCCCATCCCTAATCAGAGTTCAACTTGACAGTGCCTGGATGTAGCTGTGGGGGCCATGTTGGGTAACTAGGAGGCAGAGTGAGCACAAGTGCTTTAGCCAGCACAGGCCAGCATCACACCTCTCAGGAAGATGTTTCCAAAAGACAGATTCTCCAGTGTCAGAAGGAATGTTAGGAAATGTTTTTACAATTTTGTGTGAAGAGATGGGAACTTGGGAGATTTCTCAGTGGATATAATACTAGTTGCAAAAGTATTAGGACCTGAATTCAGATCCACAGTATCCATTAAAAAACTATTTATGGGGCTGGAGAGATGGCTTAGCAGTTAGGCGCTTCCCTGTGAAGCCTAAGGACCCCGGTTCGAGGCTCGGTTCCCCAGGTCCCACGTTAGCCAGATGCACAAGGGGGCGCACACGTCTGGAGTTCGTTTGCAGAGGCTGGAAGCCCTGGCGCGCCCATTCTCTCTCTCTCCCTCTATCTGTCTTTCTCTCTGTGTCTGTTGCTCTCAAAAAAAAAAAAAAAAAAAAAAAAAAACTATTTATGGTGGCCTGTAATCCCAGACCTGGGCAAATGGGGGCATGAAAATTCCTGTGGTTTATGAGCTACCTTATCTAGCGAGATCCATGAGCCCCAGGCTCAACATAAGACCCTGTCTCGAAAAATAAAGTGGAAGGCAATTGAGGATGACATCTACTTTGACCTCTGACATCCTCATACAGGTTTACATATGTGCATAGAAATACACACAAATTTTATAAAAATGCTTTGATTACTGTTGCAGTCAGGTCCACATTGCTGGTAAAAATCAACTGACCAAGAACAGCTTGTGGGGGAATAAAAAGTTTATTTTGGCTTACAAGCTGGAGGGGAAGCTCCACAATTTCAGGGGAAATTGATGGCATGAGCAGAGGGTGACCATCACTTCCTGGCCAACAGAAGGTGGACAATAGCAACAGGAGAATGTGCCAGGCACTGTCATGGGGAAACGGCATGTAACACCCACAAGCGTGCTCCCAATAATATACTCCCTTCAGGAGGCATTAATTCTTAAGTTTATGGGGGTCACCTGAGTCAAACCACCACATTTTATCCCTACCCCCCATAAAATGGTAATCATATATGATGTAAAATACAATGTATTCATCCAACATTAAAAACCCCCATAGTTGTTATCAAACATCCCCATAATCCAAGATCTTTTAACTGAGCCATAATACCAAAAAAAAAAAATACCCCCAACACCCATAATGGCACAGAATACATACTCACACTGCAAAAGATGGCATTGGGCATAGCAAAGAAATGTTCAAGCAGTACATGATTTAAAACAACCAGGGCAAAAAAGAAACGCTGTAGCTTCAAGAACAACTCTAGTCAGTGGCAAATCTCCAAATCTGATCATTCAGGCCAGCAACAAGTCTCTGACATTCCTAGTCTGCCCCTCAAGCTAGGCTACTCACAGTCCTGGAAAACTTCACTGGACCAGCAGCTCCCTAGCAGCCATCTTGTGGTCCTGGTGTCTCCAGTGGGTCTCCACTGCAATCCATGGCTCATCCTCACGGCTCTATTGGGTCTCCCTGCAGGCAACCAGCAAACCTGTTTCATACTGCCCATGTCCATTTCCAAAACACAAGACCATGTTGAAAAGTCAATGACCCCCTCTTTCCTGCATTTCTTATACTCCACAATACCAGGTAGAGTGCCAATTTGTTAATCCAGGAAATAAAGCAGACTTTGAAGAACAGAACACTCCTTGACCAATCATCCCCATTCAAAAGAGTCTACATTCTTCCTGTTACCCCAATGTAGGTAAGCTGGCCCAATGTCAAAGGTTGTAATCTCTCAATTGCAGCTGAACAGGCAGCAATTCACCCAAAGATTTTTCTTTCTGTGCCATATCCCTTGCTCATTCCAGTTCATTTGTACGCAAAGCAACCCTGCACAACTTCTCAGGACAAGGACATAACAGCAAGCTTCTCACCTAAACTGCTAGCCCAGGTCAAGCAAAGTTCTTTCTTGCCCTCATAAGCCAAACATCACAGATCATTGTTCTTACTGCATTCAGGCCTTTCAACTCTGACCAGAATAGTCCATCAAGTTGTACTTACATCACTTTTGGGCATCTCTTAGGCCAAGGATTCAAGACCTTCAACATTCCTCCTGAAAATCAGCTCCAAAAATCCAAAGCCACACAGGTATCTAGCAGCAATCCCACTCCTCGATGCCACTTTACTGTTGCAGTCAGGTTGACGTAGCTGGTACATATCACTTGACCAAGAGCAGCTTGTGGGAAAAGAGGTTTATTTTGGCTTACAGGCTCAAGGGGATGCTCCATGATGGCAGGGAAAATGATGGCATGACCAGAGGTGGGGGGGCATCACCCCCTGGCCAACATAAGGTAGACAATAACAACAGGAGAGTATGCCAAACACTGGCTGGGGAAACTGGCTATAATACCCATAAGCCCGCCCCCAACAATACACTCCCTCCAGGAAGCATTAATTCCCAAATCTCCATCAGCTGGTAACCTAGCATTCAGAACACCTAACTTTATGGGGGACAAAAGACCACAGTTAGCATACAAAATATGTCTCATTGTGGCATTTTCATAGATATATATTAATATGCTTTTTCTTATTCACCCCTACTTCTCTCCTCCATTTACTCTTCTCCTATTTCTGGGGGAGTTGAAATAAATGAGAATCCTAGAATATTTATTTATCCATTTATTTTCATTCTTACAAACAGAAAGGGGAATTATTTGAGTGAAGAAAGAGAAATGACTTTCCTAAACCCAAAGTGCCCTGAATTCCTTACAACAGATTGCCTCTTACTTTCCATTTCTTGAATGTCTTTGGAATTCTGAATTGTAGAATGCCCCTCAGGCTGCCGGGTGTTTCTTGAGTCACCTACTCCTTGACACATGCACCAGCCATCTGCTCAAGCATGAGCTTGCAGAGGAGATGGGCTGACACTTAGCTCGTGAATCTTCTATTTGGACACCTCTCTCACAACTCATTCATTCATAGTTATTTGTATACTTAACCAATGTCTCTAGTTACCTGTTTGCTTTTGTAGGAGATAAATATTCCCCTGGGCACTTAGAAAGTATAAAACATCAATGGTTCCTTTATTTTATGTAGGTCTTTAACATATATAGATTGGATTCATAGACATGTGATAAACTAGGAACTTTGCCCTGTTCAGAGAACTTAGTCACTCTCCCATGACACACAACACTCAGGGATTAGGCTGTCTTTATGTCTTTATATCCCTTGAGCTTAATTCTCAGATTCTAAAATTGGAGCTTAATCTATTCCCATTCTGATTTCTTTGAAGCACTGCTAAAAGAACAAAGGCGCAAGATCTGTGTTTGAAAATAGACTCCTTAGAACTAGCCAGTCCAAAAAGAATGAGGATTTTAGCACCTGCTTTTTCAGATGCCCAATTAATGGGCAAAGCAGGTGACATTTGTAGATGGACAGCAGTTCATTTTTGCTCTAGTATACCACATGGCATAGTGGAGTTAGAGCAGACAACAGAGTTGTTGCTGCTCTGATATTCTCCTGTTTGGAGCCTTGCTGCAATGTCTAAATGCCTAGGCTGGTCAGAAAGGAGCTTGACTTCCCCAGGCAGCAAGCCTTTGAACTGTCTCCAAACTCTCTGCCTATATCTTATTTTATCACTAAAATAAGATACAGGCAGAGATTTGTCATGGAATTACAAACAGGAATGTCACCAAAGCTGTCACTTAAGACTTTAAGAGCTCCTTAAAAATGTCACTTCCCAGCATTAATTGTGATGATAGCAAAACAAATGGTGTTTTCTGAGCTTTGGCTGTTTCCTCCTCCTCCTTGAGACCCTCTTTCCAGAACCCATATCTCTTTCTCACCACTCCTTTAGCACCCCTCCCATCTACCTCCAGGGACCCTTGAGCCATGCTGACTTGATTAGACGGAGCCTGCCCAGGCAGTCCCAACACACAGTGACAGATGAGGATGATAAATGTCAGGTGCTGAGACACAGTTGCCTGAATGATCAGAGCTGAGCAGTCCCTCAGACCCAGAGATGGGTACCCACCTATGTTGCCCAACACTGCAAAGGCTGGAAATGGCCCCATGGGGCTGTCATCTAAAGTCCAAGACAGCTCATCCTCAGCCTCCTACTGGGCCACTCTGTCTCTGCTGCCTCAGTTTATTATGCCTTGGTAATGAAGGAAGTCACTCCACTCCCTCCAGCTTGATATGGCCTCATTTCCCCAGACATGTCCGAATGATAAAAGGCCTGTGTATCATGGGAGCAAATGTAAAAAGACAGGAAAGTACCAGTAACTTTCCATAACTTTATAACCAAATTCTTCGTATCTTTTTCAGCCATTGTTTTATTTTTAGCATTTTATTTGATATACAATCATAAACATATAACATATCTACACTTCCATTTTATGATTGATTGATAATTTATTGATAGATACAATGTTTTTGCATGTGCATGAGTGTGGTGTGGTTTATGCACATTGATGTTCATATGTGTGTCACTTTCTTCCTCACTGCCAGAACAAAATGCCTGACCAGATGCAGCTTATAGAAGGAAAAAGATTCAGTTCAGGAGACAGTTTCAGAGGGAAGTTGCCTCATGATGGTGGAGGTTTGGTGGTGCAGATGGGGAAGCACACATCACATTTCACCATATTCAGGAAGCAAAGAGAGAGAACATCATGCTGGGCTAGAGCATAACACTGAAAGCTCCCCACCCTTCACTCGCCCCCAGTGACACACTTTCTCCAGCGAGGTTTCTCCTCTTAAAGGCTCCACAACCTTCCCAAGTAGCACCACCAGCTGGGAATTAAGTATTGAAATGCATGACCCTCTGTGGGACATTCTACATTCAAACCATCACAGTATGTGTGTGGGCACAAGTGACCAAATGAAAGCCAGATCTCAATGTTCGGTATCATTGTTAGCCATTTGCCACCTTATTTTTCTGAGATGGCCTCACACTAAACCTAGGTTTCAGTGATTCAGCTAGATTACCTAGCTAGTAGGCCTCAGGGGTTCTCCTATCTCAGCAGCCTCTGCAGTTCTGAGACTAGAGGCATATACCACTGCACCTGGCTGTTACATGGGGATCTACACTCAGGCATTCATGCTTGAAGATCAAGCACATGACTAACAAAACCATCTTTCCAGACCTTGATACACATTTTACTTCCTTCCCTCCCCTACTATACCTCCCCGCATATTTTGTAGTCAACAGCAGCAAACCTTGCTTAGGCTGGAAGTTTTTGTTGATTTTTTTTTTTTTTTTTTTTGAGGTAGGGTCTCACTCTACCACAGGCTGACCTGGAAATCACTCTGTATTCTCAGGGTGGCCTTGAACTCATGATGATCCTCCTACCTCTTGTCTCCTGAGTGCTGGTGTTAAAGGAATGCACCATCACGTCCATCTGGCTCTATAATTTATTTTCCTCAGGGTATATTCCCAGGAGCAGAATTACTGGGTCAAATGTCTGAATATTTTAAAGTTCTTGATACAATATTTAGCTGTCTCCATGAACATTTTTTATATAAGAAAATATTTGGGCTGGAGGGATGTCTTAGTGATTAAAGTGCTTACCATCAGAGCCAAAGGACCAGGTTTTATTCCCCAGGACTCACATATGACAGCTGCACAAAGTGGTACATGCATGTGGGAGTTCACTTGCAGTGGCTGGAGGCCCTTGTGTACCCATATTCTCTCTCTCTCTCTCTCTCCTCTCTCTCTCTCTCAAATAAATAAATAAAAATTAAATATTAAAAAAGAAAGTATTTTTCCTCTGTTTACTGATTCACTAAATTAATAGGTTTTAATTAACTACTTTCTGTGTGCCAGGAAATATATGGGCACTGAAGGTAAAACAATGATGAAAATAATACAAGTTGTTTTTCTGTAAGGCATGTTTTCTAATGTGGAAAACCTAGAAACAAATGAGAAAGAAAAATGTATAATACTAAACGATAGTTGCAATGAGAGAGACATCAAGGGGAATGGAGTTTTCAGAAAAGATCTCACTGGAAAGGTGGCATTTATAGTATGTGGAGAAAGGAAAGAGCTTTTCAGGAAGTGGGATGAGCAAGTACAAGGGCTATGTGATAGCCTTGCGCTGCAGCATAAAGAAGCAGCATGAGGGAAAGAGCCCTTGAATGATCTGGGCTATAGGAGCGTTGGCGAAGAGATCTTGTACATTAGAGTGTTGAGTTTCACTGTACGTAGGATGAGGAACCCTGGAAAACAGAGGAACTGATTCTTATAAAGTTGGCCAGAAATTCCAGCCAAAATGGAAAGGAAGGACTTAGGCACTGAGTGGACATTAAGAATAGACTATTGAAGAGGACAGTGGACAGAGGTTGCAGCATGGAGTCTCATGGGTAGAGTTCAGCATCCATGGATATTGTTTTGCTTTTGTTTGCAAAATTTTTTAGTTAGGTTGTCAAGATTTATAATCATATAATTTCACATCCAATTCTTCATTTCTACGTCCCTTACTTGTTGAGCATTGCAAGAACTGCAAGCAACTCCTGTGTCTTCCAGCATTTGTGGGGCTCCATTGCAGGACCTTCTTTGGAATGGTTGCTCTCTCTAATTCATCCTCTGCACCAATATATCACATTATCAAACAGTATTACTGGACCTCTGAGGAGTCTTGAATTCTAGTCTTCTTACAGAGCTACTAGAAATCAGACAGCCATTGTGGTCTGGGCAGGGGGAACAGGAAAACCCTTGTGAAAGAGATTCATTTCCTTTTGTACAGCAGAAGTGGGAGGGAATAGGAGCTCAAGGTCAAGAGAGTTAGCTCAGTGGTTAAAGATTCTTCCTTGGGGCTGGGGAGATGGCTTAGTGGTTAAACGCTTGCCTGTGAAGGCTAAGGACCCCGGTTCAAGGCTTGATTCCCCAGGACCCACGTTAGCCAGATGCACAAGGGGGTGCACACATCTGGAGTTTGTTTGCAGTGGCTGGAAGCCCTGGCACGCCCATTCTCTGTCTGTCTCTATCTGCCTCTTTCTCTGTCTGTTGCTCTTAAATAAATAAATAAACATACACACACAAAAAGATTCTTCCTTGCAAATCCTGAAGGCCTGGGTTCTATTCCCCAGTACCCATGTAAAGCCAGATGCACAAAGAGGTGCATATGTCTAAAGTTTGTTTGCAGTGGCACTAGGCACCATTTTCACATTCTCTCTCTCTCTCTCTCTCTCTCTCTCTCTGTGTGTGTGTGTGTATGTGTGTGTGTGTGTGTGTACCTCTACTTGCAAATAAATTGATATATAAATAAAATAAACATTTGAAAGCACGGACCTGTGTATACGCATTGGCACAGAGCTAGAAATGTCAGATTTGGTGGCATCAGGGAAGGACAACACTCTCTCCCCTACCCATCCCTTGGAGTTCTTTTTTTTTTTTTTAATAGCCAGACAGAGGACAGCAGAAATTCAGATGACAAGACCTATTTTGACAAGTTTTACAGCATAGTAGAAATAGATAAATCCATCCTGACCTAGAACTTTTGATCTAGCTTCACTTTACAACACACACTTGTTAAACTGGAACAAATCTGTAATGCCTTTGGGACTCTTTATCTTACCTTTAAAACAGGGTTGCTTCTTGGAGAACTTTCTTCAAAATTAAGGAGATAATTTGTGCCAAGTAGCATAGTGCATTGAACCAATAAGTGGAAGCTAGTATTGTTATTATATTTTTTATTAAATGTTCATTTTATTCACCAAACAGAAGCCAAAAGCAAGTTCAGTATTAATCTGAGGTTGCACAGCAAGTCAATACTGGATGTGTGGAGGCAGGGCTAGTAACAGCTCTAACATAGAGCCAAGGTCTAATGTTCAAGCCAATGTCATGTTAGCATTATTAAAATTATGAATGAATGTAGTACTTTAGGTACTTTTCTTGATTTCTCTCCTGTGTCTCCTTGATCATGACACATTTTCAGAAATTGCCAAAGATGGTTAATATGTCTGAGTGAGTGATTGAGTTTATGAATGAATACATCCCTAACTGGAAAAGGCAAGTTTGTCCCTCAAGCTCAGTCAGGTGAATAGTGGGTTCCTTACCTAACTCTGCATCGCCATTCTCAGGCAATCTTTTTACTGTTGCTCCTCCTTACAGTGATAGACCCTATTGTTTTATTTCTTTATTTAATATTTAGTTATTGATTTATTGACTTTGTGTATATGTGTGCATGTACACATGGACCTGTGTGTACACGTGGGTGAAGAGGCCAAGGTGTATCAGGTGTCTTCCTTGGTTGCTCTCCAATTTACTTTTTGAGACAAGTTCTCATGGAACCTGTGGTGGTTTGAATAGCATAGATGGCCCCCGATATATTCAGTTGTTTGTTTTTAGTTTGCATCTGCTGGCTACCTGGCTGGCGACAATGTCACTGGGTGATATTAAGTTGTGATAGTGGGTTTCAGATTTCAATCTAAAGATATGCCAAGTGTAAGCCGGGCCTGGTGTTGCATGCCTTTAATCCCAGCACTCGGGAGGCAGAGGTAGGAGGTAGAGGCAGAGGTAGAGTTCGAGGCCACCCTGAGACTACATAGTGACCATAGTGAATTCCAGGTCAGCCTGAGCCAGAGGGAGACCCTACCTCGAAAACCCAAAAAAAAAAAAAAAAAAAAAAAAAAAAAAAAAAAAAAAAAAACAGCCAAGTGTGCCTAGCTGGAGTTCCTGAAGTGTGCTGTGGCTTTTGACTTTTAGGTTTGTACTTCTGTCTCTCTCTGCTTGGTCCTGTGAAGGCAGGCCAACTTCTTCTGCCATTATGGAACTTCCTCTGGATCTATAGACTTCAATAAATATCCCTTCCTCCATAACTGTGCCTGTTCTGGAAGTTCATCTCAGCGAACTTGAATCTGTCTGCTACAGAACCTAAAGCTTACCAAATTGACTAGAATAGCTACCCAGCAAGTCCCAGGGACTTTCCTTTCTCTGCCTCTCCATGCACCACTATGGCTGGCTTTACATGGGTGATGGTATTCATTCAAATTTTCATGCTTCTGTGATTAGCACTCTACCCACTAAGTTGTCTCTCCAACCCTAACTTCCTTTATTTTTGTCTCCTCCCATATGGTATTGCTTAGGATGTGGGGAATCTACTGCCTGAGAGATTAGGATGTGTGGTAGATAGGCCTTTCCAACTCACTATCACAGGCATGGGGCACAGAGAGCCCTGGGGATTTAAAAATATATTTTAATTAGGAAGTTTAATGCATGGGTATACTATAATTGACCATATTTCTGTCTCGTTTCCCTTTTGTCCCCACTTCCCTGTACCTATTTCACTGAGCACCCTCCTCTTACCAAGTATTTCTTCTGTTTTGATATGTCATTGATTTTGTCCTCCTCTATCCTCTACATACGAATATCCAGAATTGTGTAGGCCTTTTGGGTAACAACCACTGTGATATCATGAATGCAACAGGAAGTTTACATGAGAACAACAGTGTCTCAGAGTACTTCCTCCTACCCTGTAGCTCTTACATTCTGTCTTCCCCCACTTCTGAAATATCCCCTGAGCCTTGAAGGAGCTAACAAAGAGGCATTGTTTAGTGTTAAAATCTCAACAGCTTCCTATCTTAAAGTTTTTTGGGTTTTGAGTCTTCTTTTTGTCTGATGTCATCTCCATAAAGAAGCTTTCCTGGCAGGCAGTAAGAATAACACTAATATTCTTTATGAAACCTCTTTTTCAATGCACCCTGAGCTTTGGTGGGTATGACTTATTAAGACCTAAGCACTAGGGATTTTTTTCATGTTGTCCTTTTGATGAGTCTTAGCTGTCCCCAGTATTGACCAGTATCTGCAAGAAGGAGCTTCTGTAAACAATTGTGAGAAAAACATTAAGCAATGAGCATGCCTGAGGAGGCCTGGCCCTACATGCAGATAGATAACTTCCATCAGATACCTAGATCCAATGTGACTCTTAAAAATATGTAAACTTTTGCTGGCATAGCCACATACTCTTGCTAGATATTTTTCACATCAGTCCATTGGTCCATTATTAAGTGCTCTTTCTTCTTTGTACTTTGAGACTATAATTCTTTTTTTTTTAATTTTATTGATTTGTTTGACAGAGAAAGTGGGAGAGAGAGAGAGAGAGAGAGAGAGAGAGAGAGAGAGAGAGAGAGAGAGAGAGAGAGGGAGGGAGAGAGAATGAATGAATGGGAGTGCCAGGGCTTCCAGCCACTGCAAACGAACTCCAGACGCGTGTGCCCCCTTGTGCGCATCTGGCTAACGTGAGTCCTGGGGACTCGAACCTGGGTCCTTGGGCTTTGCAGGCAAATGCTTCAACCGCTAAGCCAATCCCTCCAGGCCGAGACTATGATTCTTTGAACAAGTGGTTTATAGAATTCTGTACATATATCCTTACCTGTAGAGTGTCTGGTTAAGATATCAGCTGTTTTACAACTTCTCCTGGAGTTGAGCAGGACAAGAACACCCAAAAAGTTCTCAGCTACTACTTCCTCAGCAGCCAGCACTGAACAAATGAGTGGACAGAGGGGAGTTCCTGCCTTGATGAGACTAGACCACACTATAATATACATTGGTGAATTAGGTACATGGACAACTCTTCTATGTCTCTTCATCCTTTCTTATCACATCACCTCCATTGCACCCAGAAAGCACTGATGTACCATGGTTACTTTTTTTTGTTCATTTTTATTTATTTATTTGAGAGTGACAGAGAGAGGTGGGGGGGAATGGGCGCACTAGGGCTTCCAGCCACTGCAAACCAACTCCAGGTGCATGCACCCCCTTGTGCATCTGGCTAAGGTGGGTCCTGGGGAATCGAACCTGGGTCCTTTGGCTTTGCAGGCAAACACATTAAGTGCTAAGCCATCCCTCCAGCCCAAGTTCAACTCTTTTGTTTCTGTAACATACATAAGATGGAATATTTTCCCTACACTGCTACGTTGTTAACCTCATCAGCAGGGATTCATTTAGGTTTAGCTGCCTCATGGCCTTTGTGTCACTGGGAAACTCGTCTCCTAGGTATACACATGGCTTACTTCCTTGGTTCCTCCAGGATTTTCTTTTTTAAAATAATATTTTTATTTATTTGAGGGAGAGAACAAGAGAATGCCACTGCAAACAAACTCCATATGCATGCAACACCTTGTGCATCAGGGTTTATGTCAGCATTGAGGAATTGAACCTGGGTCATTTGGCCTTACAGGCAAGTGCCTTAACCACCAAGCCATCTCTCCAGCCCAAAACGTCCTTTACGTGATACTGTATCACCAATGTTAGCCATCTAGATCACAGACATGAACTACATGATCTAAACTATACTTCTTTACCCTGATTTTCTTTTCCCTCATAGACTTGGCACATTTGACCCATGGTCCATAATTGTGTGTGTGGTGTCTAACTCTCCTTGTGGATTCTAGCAGTTGTATACAGTGATGGGTGCTTATTACATGAAACAATGTCTAGCACGGAGTGAACCACAGTACATAATAAAGTGAAATGAAAAGAACAACCAAATTCATGAGTGCATGTCTGGAGTTTCTTAAGTCAATTTCTTCAAGACTTCAAAGAAGGGGCAAATGAGTATTTTTAGTTGCAATAGGAATAATATTAGTTAAATGCTCCATAGTTATATAATTGGCAACTCTAATTTCATTTTCAGGTGAGGAAATTTGAACAGAAAGCTGAGATGTCTTGTCCCAAGATTAGGTACTTGTTGAAGACAGGATTTGTATCAAGGTCTGCATGACCTTGAAATCCTCACTGTTTTCCAGCAATCTCCTGTCTTTAGTAGAGCACAAAGACCAGCTCTAACTGGAAAACACCCTCAGGCTTCTTAAACAAAGAGCCCTTCCTAGGATATAACAAGAATTGATACGTTTCTGTCTTGAGTATCTGTGCTAAGTGTGTGTGTGTGTGTGTGTGTGTGTGTGTCCTTCTTTGGGGTAAACCTGAAAATACCTCTTCCAACCTGCTCACCTCCTTACCCATGCCTTTCAAGCTTTCATTGCTTCTATAACTGAGTTTTTCTTTCTCTCTCCTATTCAAACACCCAGAAGAACATTTGGAATATACAACATTGAATATCCTAATGGGAAGACATTCACCCCAGGTCACATCAGTGTCCACAATTAACATGAACTTTTCCACCTCCACTCAGATCCTGTCAGTGTTGCTGGTATGGCAATGTCGAGTCACCCAGCAAGGCACTGTACGGGCTATGAAAATAATGGGGCTCCATGCACCACAGCAGGAGTCTGGCAATAGCTGTCACAGACCCTCAGAGCATCAGACCCTTTTCAAAGCATGGCCAGTGTGTCCTGCTTCAAAAGAATCTTATTTATGAAAAACCAAGTTTAGCAAAAAGATAAATCAGAGAATGGCACATTGTTTTCCTAAGTGGCTCTTTATCTTACAAAAGTATTCACCATAGGATTCCTTTCAATATTTAGCACTCCACTAGTCCACATAAAAGACAAGATGATTTAACCAAACTTCAGCTTCCTAACATGTTTAAGGTCAATAGTCCACATACCAAAGTATAGCCATACAAACAGGGGTCTTCAGGGGCTCGCTACTACTTGGATTAAGGGTCTTGAATGGTGTGGGTGCACACATGAATATTGTTCCTACATAGAAACTTGATTTTGGCACAAGTTAACTGTCTACCTTTGGTCTCAGATGTTTATCTGTGAAAGTGACTTAACAATAGCTCAGGCTCTTCAGATGGAGGCTTCAGGGTCCAATGCAATAACAAAGGAACAGCTTGGTGAAGACAGACTTCACACTTCCACTGTATTGGGAAAATCACATCTCTTCCCCAGGCTGTAGTTTCCCCATCTTTGCAATGAACAATGAACAACTCCATTGCAGCTCTCCTGTAGGTCTAAACCTATAGCATTGTTGTTTCTTTCTCTTTGGCTACAATACATGTGGCTTGAGGTTAGTGGATGTTGGGTCAGAAGTTCAACTCCAAATGCCTGGAAGGCATGACTAATGGTGTGTATATTGGAAGGAGAGGTTCTTCAGAGAGGGCGACTGTCATGGAAATCATTATCTACTCACAGTTTGCTACACAGAAGTGATGTAAAAGGGAGGAAGGGCATCGCTATCTAGCATTGCAAGCTACCTAACATGTGGTAAAGGACAGTCTCCAGCTCATGTTGACAGCCTCTTGACTTGGAGGCTGTTCCTGTAAGTCTGGCAAGGAAATCAGCAGAGAGGGATAGCTCTTCCACCTGGTTTTCCTGGTGAATGAAGCCTTCAGAAAGCAGATGCGTTCATGTCATTATGATTATGTAAAGTGCTGCCTGAGTGGCAGTGTTTGTTGCCCCAGGAAGCAACCTGGCCCAGTGGGCAGACAGCCCTCCAGCCTTGGCTCAGTGCAGCTCCAGCTGCTTCCTTGGTGATGAAAGCCATAGTACCCATGACTCTTCTTCAAGGTAGAGAAAGTGGTGGCATATAGGGGAGGGTACTCCAGTGAGCTCTGACCTCAAGGCACACATGGCCTCGTGTTCCTTGTGATTCTCCTCCATGTCATCTTCTCAGTCTTGTTTTGGAGGCTTCTCAAGCAGAAGGTGAGACGGACATTCTAAGATGGGCAAGTGCTCGTCAGTGCTAGATTGCTTTATAGTGGAGGTATTAAGTCTCACATTGGGAGACTGAGTAGAAAGCAACTTCTGTATTGGGTCCTCACATTGTCAGAAAATGAAGTCTCTACCTGTCACAGAGTCCCAGGGTGGTAGAGAATGTTCTGACAGCTACGGTACATTTTGTTATCGCAATTCTCTATGCATCATTTTGGGGAAAGAGCTTCACGTTTCCAGAAGTAACAAAAACAAAACAAAACAAAACAAAAAAACTGGTGCTGAGATAAAGCCATGCATGTTTAAAACTGAAGTAATAAGATAACCATGACTTTGAGGCTAGCCTGGACCATAGAGTGAATTCCAGGTCATCTAGCACTAGAGTGAGATACTGTCTAAAATCAGGTGGGAATGGTGGTGCATTCCTTTAATTCATCACTCAGGGCAGCAGGGATGCAGAAGTTGGAGGCACCAGTAGAAGGATTTATATAAATCTGGAGCCAGTCAGAGACAACATAGTGAATTCCAGGTCAGCCTGGGCTAGAGTGAGGCTCTACCTCAAAGAGAGAGAGAGAGAAAGTGGGGCTGTCAAATCAGTAAAGATTTCATAAAAAGGGGAGCTGTGTTTGAAAATGTCAAAAATCCCAGCAGATCCCTCTACAGAGTATGACTCTGAAGTGAGCCATATAACCCTCCTACATGCTAGCAAATTCCTCAATTCTGTTGATATTTATTTGCCACGTGGGTAAATTAGAAAATGTCGCTGGTGTTCACTGTACTCATCTCTAAATGAGTCAATTAACAGCATGCCTTCCCAAGCTGATGTAAGCCTAAACCAGTTACTACATGTCACAGGGCTTTGAAGAGTGCTTATTGAAAAGGAAAAGACTCAATTATTGTTTCTTATTTCAGTGTGTTATGAATCCTCTGGGAACACATCAGGTGCTCCGTGTGCTACTTCATTTGGTTTTACAAATATCCAGCAGTTCATCCTCTCTCTCTCTCTCACCAAATACTCACCAGGACTTAGGAAAGAGGAGTAACTGGCATGACTCTGCCCTTATAAACATTATCCTCTAATGAGGCATCAGACTGGAGACTTGAAATCTGAACCAGCAGGTCACACAATTACTAATTCCATTAGCATAGAGCAGCCAGGAAGAAACCTTGCTGAGTGATCTTGGAGAAGATAGGACATGTGTTACTGGGGCTTGGTTGCTCAAGAGGGACTATCTGAAGGACAAAGATTTAAGAGAAAGGGATGTCATATTCAGACCAATCAGGAGTTAAAACATGGAGAAGGTGATGTTAGCAAAGAATATACTCAGCCCATTTGATGACCCACCGTGGTTGTTAACATAGACTGGGGCAGAGAATTCTAGTATACATATAGGAGAAACCTGAGGCATGGTGGGCTGAAGTAGTTTTTTTTTAGAATTGACATAACTGGGATGGAGAAGCTGCATATGCCTGACATAAAAAGTTCCTTTGCACCCCATGGCCCCCTGAGGAGGGTGGTACATACAGTAGGAGAGAGGTCTGCTTTTATAGGGAGGAATGATAGGAATGTATCAACAAGGCAGTTGGGGGCTTAAAAGGAGGAGTCAGATGTGGTGTTCTAATTCTCCTGGGGTTACAGGGTGGAACTGCATTAATTACAGAATAACCCTGTGCAAGCTGCAGGGTTTAATATCTCCATGTCTCCTGGGTCATCCTTGGCATGAAGAAGCCCTGCTCAGATCAGTGATATATAAAGTGTTTTGAGTTTTTCATTAGTGTGTGTGTGCGTGTGTGTGTGTGTGTGTGTGTGTTTTCTGCTGAAGCACGCACAACTGCTCACTGAAGGGAATGCACGGGACCTGGGCAAATTCTTATTTATTTTTTTGGAAGGCATGCAGTGCAGAATCATTTCTCTCTCTGCATAAATATGCATGAGGCTGGTCGGTTCTCCTCTCCTCAGGAAGCATGAACAGAGGGGAGAGAGCCCCTTGTGACTGGTGTCACAGCCTTGCCCATGGCTGCTGGCACCCCATTAATCAGGGGGGAACAGAAGCCTTATGAACTGTGAAATTGGCAGCCCCATGACAGCCCTGGGGATCAGTCAGGCAGGGACTCCATTTCACAGCTGGAAGGTACCAGAATGGAGAGGGGCCAAGTGGGGCAAGCACTTGTGCTCCCCTCTCAGGTTTTTCAGACCCAAGTGAGTGTTACAATGAGGTTGCCTCTTGATTAAGGGAGAGGAGGTGAAGCAGGAACTCACAAGCAAAAGGATTGCATGGAATGATGATTGCCTTCATATCAGCACTGGCTGCTGCTATCTATGGGCTGAGATCACAGCACAACCTTATGAACTTCTTTAGGATTAAAACATTCAGTTCTCATGGTAGTATCATCACCGACCCATTTTACAGATCTGTATAAATAGGACCCTGAGAGTTTATTTGCTTTCAGCACGATGAAGTGACAGAACTGACAAAACCCTGCATCTGGCTGACTCCAGAGCCAGTGTCCCATAGCCACTTCACAACCCACTCTGCAGCATGACCACATTCAGAAACACTAAGGCAGAGGAAGGAGGTTATGCATTCAGTGATCACTTACAAAGAACACACTTCATACAGAGAACAGAGTCTTTGCACTAGATACTAGGACTTACAGAGGGAATAATTCTTTAGAGAAATGTCTGGCTATGTGAGAGAAAGCTCGGTAAACAGGCAGTTGGAGCTAGCTGCCTTTGAGCACTTGGGACGACTATAAGCTTAGCTCTGACATTCACCAGCTTTAAGATCTGGGGCAGGTTCTTTGACCTCTCAGAGTTTTGGCTTCGCTATTTCTTTTCTTTTAATTTGTTTGTTCATTTTTATTTATTAATTTAAGAGTGACAGACAGAGAGAAAGAGGCAGATAGAAAGAGGCAATGGGCGCACCAGGACCTCCAGCCACTGCAAACGAACTCCAGACACATGCGCCCCTTGTGCATCTGGCTAATGTAGGTCCTGGGGAATCAAGCCTTGAACCAGGGTCCTTAGGCTTTGCAGGCAAGTGCTTAACTGCTAAGCCATCTCTCCAGCCCATGGCTTCACTATTTCTGAAGGAACTGTGTAAGTATGTCTGTGAAGACTGAACAAGATGTTCCAGGTAAGATGTTTTGAACTGTGTGCATAACAAGACATTAATAAATGACTGCTGCTATGAGGGTCAGCACCCTATCAGTATGAACAGACATTCTACCAGTGGACAAGTAATGACACTGACACATGCTGAAGATAAAGGGAGGATTCCTCTTAGGTATCATGTCACCAGGATTTTGAATATATGCATGTTCAAAAAATATATAAAACATTATATTATGTTTTATTATGCATATATATATAATATTATGATATATATACATATATATAACATTATATTATGATATATATGTGTGTGTGTGTGTGTGTGTGTGTGTGTGTGTGTGTGTGTATTATATTGTCGAGGAGCAAGGATCAAGTTTGTGCAGTTGAGAAGACCTAATACATGCTAGAAACTTCAAGAAGCTCTTAAGACTAGCAGCCTAGAGAAGAAGACAGGTGGCTTGGACTTTATCAGGAAGGTACCAGGAAGCCATTGGGTATCTAACTAGAGAGTTCAGCAAAACTGTTAATGTGGCAGCATAAGTTTAGATCAGAATAAGAGCAGGGAGAAACAAAAAACTTGGTGGGAGGTGATGAACATGCAAATGAGAAACACAGAGCCTGCACACTCCAGGAAAGGACACATGGTATTGATCTCCCAGTGGGCATCTCTGCTGTTTGATACAAATCCTTGCTGCAGATGAGCCACTTAAATTAACCACCCTGCCCTGGACCTCAGTTGCCCCATCTATTAAATGACACTAAGTATTCTCCAAGGAGTCATTTGCCTTCTACATTCTGTACCTTAAGTTAGAAAGAGAAGGAAATGTATGAGGAAAAGAGATGACAAAGAGGCCTGGGGAAGATAAGCCACGGAATGCAGGTTTATATCAGTGGCAGTTCTGTAGAGTGTGAAGGGAAACCTTGCACTGGGGACTTAGGTGTGAGGCCACAAGGTCCTATATATTTTCCCTAGCCCTGTAATTGGTCCTCGATTGTGGAATGCAGGGGAGGGAAAGCCCTGATGTCCCTGGATATATTTTTATTTATTAAGTAAAGAAGGGAAGCTACAGGACAAAGGGGCATAAGCCATCCTAGAAGAGAAAGAAAAGAAATTTCTTGTCTATTACCATACCACCCTGGACAAGCCCGATCTCATCTGATCTCGGAACTTAAGCAGGGTGCCAGCATGGTTAGTAACTGAAGGGGAGAAAAGTAATTTCTTTAGAGCTGGGAGAACAATGCCAATCCCTTGATCCCTTCCTTATTACATATACAGGTCTCCTTCTAGGAAGTTGGCTTATCCTTAATGATCTAGTTTTGGCTTGTGGAAGCTGTCCCACCATGAGAGAGAAGAACTGACAATTAACTGAACCACTTTTCTCCATTTTGTAATTCATTGCTTTTATGTAATTTTTGTGAATATATGTACATATAAACATCATGTATGCTTATGCACACATGTACATATATGTCTGTGTGTTATGCATGTGTATACACGTGTGAGTTTGTGTAGATATGCATATACTCTTGTCTGTACAGGAATAGGAAGTGGGCTTTCTGAGAACTTGGTATATTTACATATGCATTTATTTCCTAGCATATAATGACCCCCAATGAATATTGGTTGAATACATAAAGGAAACGATGTAAGCACGTGTAAGGAGGACTAAAAGGATTATTTACATATAACTTATTCCTGCTACTTCTCTGAGGACTTTTCCATGTCAATCACCATGTAACATAAAAGAATGAAATGAAGACTGAGTGTGAGGCCTGAAGCTTGGGGCAAATCCAGTACCAGCCTTGCTGTTTTGTGGTGAGTCCAGGAGCACTGAAGCTGCAGTGCTGGGTGTGTGATGGTGTAACTAGGGCCATGGCTTCTCTATGCACTGAACTGAACACCCCTCTGCTATGGCACCACAGGCTAGTGTTTTGGCTGCCCTCTGGCTTCTGCTTTATGCCCTTGTGAATTAGACCCTGGTCCTGAGGATTCAACTGCATGGCAGGTGGGCCAGGAACTTCCATTTTTATTCTGCTAGCCAGAATCTTAGATCCTTGCTCTTGATGCCCTCTCTCCCAGAGCATCCTTACCTCTTGTTAGACTGTGCTCCAGCAGGTACTAAGGGACCCTAAGAAAGTTACCTTTTATCTTCTATTTGTGGGGTACACATCATTTGCTTTCATGGTTTTCAGAGGAGACATTCATGCAAGGTTGAGTATGAGTGCATGGACATATCTCTACAGCAACATCCTTTACTAAGGGTCATGAAAACCAAGCATCTTGCATTCTTCCCTGCCTCTTCCCTCTTTTCCTTCTGCTCACTGAGAGCCGGTAAGAATCTGTGCTCTGTGGGGGACATTCCAGATGGCTGGGACAGAGCAGTGATCATGGTCATTTTATTCTAATAGAAATCACTGACTGTGATCTCATGAGCCCTTTCATTGAATAGTGAGTTGAGATCCACGTTCTGGAAGATCCTGCTGTGCTCAGGCATGTGCACACGTTTCAGAGAACAGACGTGGAAGCTGGAAGGACCGCTAAGAGACTTGTGCATGCGACTGGGGCAGGAGCCATGAGAATAAAGACAGTGAGTACTCATGACATTCACACTGCTCCCTGCTTGAGGGTGCCAAGTGGTGAATAGCTGAATACATGGTTCAGTGGCTGAGATGGAAGGATTGCTTAGTCTCACTAGAGTAGGCTATGTTTTAAATGTAGAGATCAAAGTTAACCTGAAAACATTTGCAAAGTTGAGGTATCTTTAGTGCTTTTTGTTTGTGTGTTTGTTGTTATTATTATTATTGTTTTTTTGGCAATGAGTTCTATAGGTTTTTCTAGCAATTTTGGAATCCAGATATTAAGTATAAGTAATGAGCATTTCAGTTAGCTGGTCTCAAAATGTAATCATTTTCTCTCTTCTCAACTCTCTCTGATCTCTCTCACCTGTTATAATAAAATCTTAAACTAAAATAAATGTAATTCCTGGGGTAGTCTCATAGGGGTATTGCTAATCATTGAAGGGATCATGAATGCATCAGTCAGTTCATGCAAGGAGTACAGTGCCCCCTATATACTAATGCACCCTGGGGTTCCTATGTTCTTCCCACCTCCTCTTCTGCAATGTATCCTGGGCCTCAGAGGAGATGGTAGAAGTCTCCTTTAGTATTGAGCTTCTGATAGCCTCTTGATTTCTACTTGGATAGGTTTTGAGTCTCCTAGTTATCTACTGCCATCTCCAAAGAGACTGTTCTCTGGCTACCAGTGAGAGCAGCACTCATATCATAACAATATAAACCAGATGATTTATAATTTCTCAATCTGTATGGTATGAGAAATTATAGCCTAAGGGCTGACTTTATTTGCATGACAGAGATTTCCAATAAAGTTAAACATCTTTTCTTTTATGAAATTCTGTTTTGTTGAGTTCTGAAAGTGTATATCTCTAGCCCATATTTCTGGACTGCTTTTTCTCTTTTGCTTTTAAACAATTGTAGATTCTTTATAGATATTGACAATCATCATATATATATATGTATATATATATATATATATATATTTTTTTTTTTTTTTGATTTTCAAGGTAGGGTCTCTTAGCCCAGGCTGACCTGGAAAGGAATTCACTATGTAGACTGAGGGTGTCCTCAAACTCACAGCAATCCTCCTACCTCTGCCTCATGAGTGCTAGGATTAAAGGCATGCACCACCATGCCTGGCAATAATCATATATTTAAAAAAAAATTTAGAACTTTTTAATTTGGAAATGCTTGTTTCAAATCCATAAATTTTAACATTTGTGAAGAGAATAGTTTCTAACTTTGAGGTTTTTATTTTTTTTTCCTTTTAGTACTGCAAAATTATACTTGCCTTATACATCTAGTGAAATTACTGAATAACTTACTATGCTGAGGTTTTTTGTTTGTTTGTTTGTTGTTGCTTATATTGTTATTGTTCTGTTGGATGTGTATGTGTGATATATATGTATAAGTGTCTTATATGTGTGTGTGTGCACATGTATGTGTGTGTGCAAGTTTTCATGCATTTGTGTGCACGTGTGTGTGTGTGTGTGTGTGTGTGGAGGCCAGAGGACAACCTTTATGTCATCCTTAGGAATGCTGTCCCCACTTTGTGAGACAGGGTCTCTCATTGTTCTGGGATCCCTAATTAAGCGAGGCTGGCCAGCCAAATGAGTCCTCAGGACCCTCCTGTGTCTGCTGATGCTGGGATTACAAATGTGCACCACCATGCCTGGCTTTTTGATGTGGTTACTGAGGATTGAGCTCAGATTCTCATGTGTAAAATGCAAGCATACACTGATATCTTTAAAAAAAAAATTATTAGTTTTCTTTTCAGCAAATACAGGCAGTTTGGTACCATTGTTTAGGCTCATCCTTTATACTGATATCTTAATCATAATCATGCTCTTTTATTTCTTCTCAATCTGTAAATTTTACTGTCTTATTTCTTTCACCATGAAAACCATGATATATTCACATATTTTCTACCACCTAGACTGGGTTGATATGTGACACCACTGTCGTAGAGTGAATTTTCCTATAGAAAAAGGTTTCTGTCTGAGCTCTTGCTTCCTTTTCCCTGATCTAGTAACACATTAGAATGTGTGGGTATCACACAGGGCAGGTCCTGAACATTTTTATTTTGTTTACTTATTCTTTCATCAAGACCATACTGTGTATAGAAACATCTTGTGTTGATACCATCTTTTTCCTCCACCCCAGCCCCAATCCACTGGAAACCCTTATCAGTGGGGTTGCTGGTAATCCCCATGGTTGTGGGTTATGCTTTGTGAGAGCAGCAGTCAATAATGGGGGTGGCAGTGCCTCTGGATATGCCTTTCCAGTCTGTACAGTCTTTCTTCCCTGAGCCGTAGTGGGTGTTTTAAGTCTACTTCAATGATGAGCTTTTAGGAGACTCGGGATTTATACTTTGATATGTTGAGTATCCTCAGGGTCTTCCTCCTTCACCCTGATACTGATTGTGAAGTTCACCATGTAAGCAGCACTCTTTCTCATCTCACTAATCCCTCTGAGGTTTCACCTGAGGTTTGGTTGAAGCAGGAGGGCTGGTTTGTCTCCTTGGGTCTCCTGGCTCTTGTCTTCTTTCCTCTCCTATTTGAATTTTAGAATACATTAGTATTTTATGAAAGTGCTGTGAGAGAAATTGACATTGCATAGTATTTACAGATTAATTTGCAAAATTCACACAAACTTTAGGCTTTTCCTCCATGAAATAATATATTTCCTCATCTAGGCCTCCTTTTATATCTATGGGTAGAATTTAAAATTTTTATGTATACACATACCACTGTACTTTTATTACAACTAAGTCCTAAAACCATCACCACATTTTTTTTTTACTGTTACCAATGATATCTTTCATTTTTATTACCTTTCTTAATTGTTGTTTTCTGGTATTTACAAATACTAGATTTTTACTGATTTTAAATATAAGAGATGTGTGGTTCATTATTCTGGTTCTCTTTACCTGTGGGTTTACTTTAATTTCCATGTGAAGAAAGCATGTAATTTACCTTTAGTAGTAATTTTGAAAATTTGTACTTCTTGTATTTGAATTCTTTCCTCTTAATACTTTTATACGGTGGGTCTGTCTTCAGTGTTGAATAAAAATCATGACAAAGTATCTTATTTTCTTATACCCGATTTTAAAGCGAACAACCTCCTAAAATTACCATTATGTAGATTTTCACTAGATAACAACGTAATAGAGTTTCATAAGCTTTATAGTAAATAAGTTTCCTTTTGTTCTATTGCAGTATATTTTTAAAAGGTTAAGGATTGAGTTTTACTAAATAAATACCCCATCAGAATCACATGTAGAGATGAGGTTTCTTTTCACCTTGATTGTGAAGTGCATGTCTGTAATATATTTTTTATTAGTAAATAAATCATCCTTCCAGTTTCTTGTGTCTTTATCAAATTTCAATGACAACATTTACCTGGTTTCATGACCTCTGCAACTTTCACAGATTGCCCTTTATGATGCCCTATTATTATAAGAAACTATTTATCTACATAACTATTTAATGAAATTGGTGCTATTTAATACCATTTGATAAAATTTCTGTTTAAATCTATTGGGACAACATATTTGTCTCTTCATTACTCAACTACTGATTTAGTTATTTATATGATTTTTTTCATTTTTGTATTTCTCCTTAAGTCAATTTTAGCATCAGTTACTTTTTCTGGAAATCACTGCGATTTCCTTTAAGATGTCATAATAGTTAACAAAAATAATGTTTTTAGTGTCATTTATTAAATACTTAGCAGATAGGATTATATATGCTGATATGTATATATGTGTGTGGTGAGCATGCTGTAAACATATGTATATCTCTGGCACACTATAATATCATCTTCATATTCTAAATATTTAGGCCTTGGAATGGTTTGATTTAAGTGTACATGTTGCAAATGACTGATTGATTCCCAGTTGGTGGCAATTTGGAAATTGGAATTTTGTTGGAGGAGTGTTGTTGGGGGGTGGGCTTATGGGTGTTATAGCCAGCTTTGCCTTGCCAGTGTTTGGTACACTGTCCTGCTGCTGTTGTCCACCTAACATTGGTCAGAAGGTTGGTCAGAAGATGGCTCATGCCACATTTCCCCTGTTATCATGGAGCTTCCCCTGAAGTCCACAAGCCAAAATGAACCCTTTATTTCCATAAGATACTTTTGTTTGGGTGCTTTGTGGTAGCAATGAGAAGGTAATTATAATAAGCTTCATCTCTAAATATTACTGGTGTTATATTTATTTTATTAGTAATTTTTGGGGGGTGGTTGAGGTAGGGTCTCACTGAAGCTCAGGCTGATCTGGAATTCACTATGTAGTCTAGGGTGGCCTTGGACTTAACGTGATCCTCCTAATTCTGCCTCCCGAGTGTTGGGATTACAGGCATGCACTACTATGCCAGGCTTATTAGTAATTCTTAAACTTAGCTCATGTTTGTTAATGCTCACTTTTTCTTTCTTTCTTTATTCTTTTTTTTTTTTTTTTTTTTTTTTTGAGGTAGGGTCTCACTCTAGGCTGGGCTGACCTAGAATTCACTATGTAGTTTCAGGATGGCCTTGAACTCACAGCAATCCTCCTACCTCTGTCTCCCAAATGTTGGGATTAAAGACATGTACCAGCATACCTTCCTAATACTCTCTTTCTTTGTTTATTAAGCATTTATGATACAAATTAATACTTAATCTTAAGAATTTCCATTGTCTTTTGTTCATCTGTGTTTCTTTTCAACCTTCGTTTTTTCTCCTTTTTATTTGTTTATTAAATTTGAGAGAGAAAATGGCAGAGAGAGAGAGAGAGAGATAGAGAGAGAGAGAGAGAGAATATGCCAGGGCCTACATCCACTGAAAATGAACAAAAATGTGTGTCATCTTATGCATCTGGTTTATGTGGGTACTGGGGAATCGAACCTTGGTCCTTAGTCTACACAGGCAAATGCCTTAACCACTAAGCCCTCTCTCTGGCCTTGTGTTTTCCTTCTTGAGTTGAAGGCCCAAGTCATTCATTTTTTTTTCTTTCTTCCTTATAATATGTACATTATGTGTTACAAGTTTTCTTTATCTTTATCTTTAGATGATAAGTTTTCTATGTGGAATGATTAGTGCATTTTTTTTCAAATTTATTTGCTGTTTTCTTTGAGCCATTAATTCTACCAAGAATTTTTCAATAAGCAAGTATTTCATGAATAACCATTGGGAAATAACCCATTAATTTTACTGGCAGTGATCCTCTTGTTTTCGCCCCCTTTTGCACTGGGGTTATAGTTCTCTACGCTTACTTTCTCACATTGTCCTAGCCCAAGGCAGTCTTAGTAATTTCATCTTATACATAAAGAAATCCATTCTCAGAGAGGTTAAGTAATATTTTTTTTAATCACCTAACTAGGCCAGGAGTCTAGGCAGGTTGCTTTCAATGCATGGTCTACTATTAACATGGCACTGTTCTGACCTATCCTCTGTTGATGTGCTCAACCCTTGAGCCTTTCCTCTTTTTCTCTTTCTACCTGTTTCTGACCTCATTTAGCTTGGCTTCATTCTGCAAAACACTGAAGGTTATGGTTTTGCACGCCATTGAGAGTTCTTGCCCTCACAGCGCTCAGGCCAGGCCCCTGGGATGGGACCTCTTAGAGAGGGTGCACTGGCCCCATAAAGGCTGGCCCAGAATTCTGCTGTCTCTTTCCATGGAACAGAACACAGAGTTGGGCTTAGGTTTCTTTATAAACTTATTTGCAGAATCCAGACACTGAACACCTATCACGTGGCACTGTGTAGGTTGCTCTTGTTCATGTGTGGGAGAAGCAGCAGGGGTGATTCTCAAAGTCGTATCGCTGTTCCTGTCTTCCTTCCAGGAGGCCAGAGTGAAAGATGCAGGTTGAGGCTGGGCATATTCCAGCCACGAGGCTCCCTGCCTGCTCTTCCACCTGCTAGCCCCTTCTTCTCTCCATACCCAGTCGGTGGCTTAGCAACCTCTTCAGGCCCATGTAGAAGTATGGCTTTCTCCTCAAGAGTTCTGCCTTCCTGTTTTGAATGACACCTGGCATCTGAATACCAGGAACGTTTGTTCTTTCTCTCTTATTTTTCTCATTAGGACTTAGCTTCTTATGACATCACTGCCCTGTACTTATTAATGTGTTCATTGCCATCCTCTCCTCTTCATGCAGATGGGGGTTGGCCTTTCTTCATGGAATCCCAAGTGCCAACACCAACATCATCATATAGCAGGTAGCCCACCTCTATTAATGAATGAGTTCATAACCACTGACTCTGAAGCAGACTGGGTCTGAAGTTGTGTAAGTTGGCACCCAGCAATGGGGAAGAAAAGATGCCAGCAATATACAGGCATTGCAGTTGGGGGCACTGGAGGGTGTGTGCAATTTGTAATCAAATTAAATTCCTCAAGTAAAAGTATGAGACATACTTAGGCCTACTCTGTGATAAACCCCATCTTGTTACTGTTACATATATTCCATGGGGACTATATACCTGACTTGTCACAGTGATTTTGGCCTGAGCATTTTTACCACATCTGGGCCAAAATTATGATATCTGATATGCCCAAAACTCCTATGAAGACATGCTAAAGCAAGGCTTCAGGCCCAAGACAACCCAATTTCTAAGCCACTCTCCTTCTTCAGTCCAGAATAACTTATGAGAGGGATCTCCTACTTCCTTACCAAGAACTTTGCTCTTTTGTGGTTTTCTCTTTACTTCTGCCTCCCTCCTTTCTCTGGTAGACCTTACATTCCTTTGGAGAGGGGTCATGAACTGCCTCTAGATTGTCATTGACCTGTCTACCATTCAGTGTCCTGCACAGTCACTGTACTGCACACAGTAGGACCATCACAATATGTTTATAGCAAGCATTTTGTCAGACACTGACTATATTCTGAAGTATGTGTTAGCAATTCTCAGCTCTTCCCCCTGGTGGCTTTTTTTTTTTTTCTGTATCACCCTGTCATTGTTTGGGAGAACAGTGTGGGCTGTTTCCTCCTGGTTTGTGTTTTAATAATTAATACCCTCTGCTTAGAAGTGAAGTTCATCCAAGAACAATCATAGGCAAATGAAAGCTAAGCTGTGAAATTGTGGCTGAAGTGGAAAATGCAGGGAGACACTATAAATAAACTCCAAACCCACACCCACGTGCCTTTTCCTTTCTTTCTTTATTTCTTTTTTGACTCACACACAACTATAAATGTTTGATAAAGCATTTTACTTATTTATAAACCCAGTCACAGCAACCAGAAGCATTTGGACCATTTTCCCCTCCTCATAGCAAACAGCTACATTTAGAAGACAGAAAGACCCCCTGGGTAGGAAATGAATGAGATTTTTCTCCTTCATTTTCCATTTTTATTTTCCCTCTGGCAAGAGGGATTTAGCTATGCTCTAATTCCCCCATTAGCAGCCTCTATTTAAAACCATTGCTGTTTATTGAACACCTATTTTGTGCCAGGCAGTCTATGCTATGATTTTCCAAAATATTACCTTAATTCTCTTTATTCTAAAAAAGGCATTAATATCACAGCTTAGAAGTCTGGGGCTCAGACTGGCTCTATATTTTCCATCATCACACCAATGGTGAACTGATAGAGGCCAGACTGCAGTCTCCCTATTTTTTAAACATCATTTCTCAAACTGCAAGTTAAGTTCAATTTATGAGTCATAGCCAACATCTTAAATCAGGAAAATCAAATTGTTTTAAGCTAAAATAATAAGCAGTAGAGTGGGAGAGAATAAAATGTGTTATAATGTATTACATCGGCATTTCTTCATACAACTTTAGTTCAGTTAGGTAATAATATAAAATAGATATTTTAACATAGGTTATAGTCTCACAAGTTAGAAAGACACTACTATACTGATTCAAACCTTCTTCCTATCCCTGGAGTTCTTCCCCTGAGATCTTGGATGGAGTCCCAAAATCCTTGTGTCTCTGGAATTATAGGCTGCTATTCTATTCTAGTTTTCTTTTTTATTGAAAGAGTTATAACTTATATTATATTTCAAATATGTATAATTTGTAGTTTGATTTTATTCCATTTCTCAGGGTTGCATTGTGTTATAAAGATGATTATAGTGAAGAACAAAAGATAAGTAGTTTCAGGGAATTTATTCAAATCATCCCAAAAATGTTCTGGCCATTAAAGTAATACTAAATTACTAAATACTGTTTAAATTATTTCAATGTACATGACTCAGAACTATACACATTTCATTTCACCTTCAATCTATAAGAATAGCAATTAAGAAAAAAAATTTTGAGAAAATATTTTGGTATGACCAACACTAGATAGATTATAGAGATGAAAAATAAGGGGCTATAAAGTGATGGTAAGAAGTAGCTATAGCTAGTATATGTCACTTATCAAGTATTTTGGGATTTTTTATAGTTTAGATAATGATATTTTTATCAATTATTCACTTTTATTCTTAAAGTTTTCTAATCTGGAGGGGGAGGGCATCATAATTGAAAAAAATTCACTGTGATATTTGGGTAGTAATTGGAAGTTTCAACAAACATTCTTTCTTTTATTTCTATAACAACCCTGTGTGATAGGAAGAGTGGATGTTGTCAGTATCCTTTTAACTGAGAAAATTAAAGCCAAGAAAGTGAAAAAGTCAGACACCTTGTCTGAATCACTCTGTGTGCATGTATGAGTATGTAATTTTTTATGTAGAAGGTTGTGTATATGAGCAAACATATGTATGTGGGCATGCAAGTAGAGGCCAGAGGATCGCTTTGGATGTCATTCCTCTGGAATTCCATCTGCCTTTCTTGAGACAGAGTTTAAAAGTGGCCTGGAGCACAAGAAGTACTAGGGAATATATGGCCAATGAGCTCCAGGGAACTGCCTGGTCTCCCCAGTATTGAAGATCCAAGTGCATGCTTGAGATTATATGGGACACTTGGCTAGAGGAAGTGAATGATGGGAAGGACCTAAGATGGAAGAAAGGATGAGCAATTAGCTGTGTTTGACATGGCTCATGAAAAAGTGGGTAGGTGCACATGACTAGAATGCTTTCATGGACCAAGTCTTAAACGTCTTAGTGTAAGCAGATAAAAACATCTCAGTGTCAGGGCAGTGGAGAACCATTAAAACTTTTTATATAGTTGAATCAAAACATTCCAATGGAATTTTGGTAGATCAAGTTGGCTACAATGGGGCCTTATGTGTGAGAAATGTGAGTCATGGGAACAGAGAGACAGTGGTATCAGGATTTTCAGGGTAAGAGAAACTACCCAGAGAGCTGAGGATTAGGTTCATAAGTGAATCCTTCAGTCTCTCTTCATCTTTGTATTTTGTCCCTCTCTTTTCATTCCAATATAACTAAGAGAACACAGAGTAAAAGCTGCAATATGTTATATAAACACTTAATGCCATCATCATCATCATCACAAGCTGTTGATAAGACTCAATGGCACTGTATATTGTAAAAAAAATCATTAACTGAATAAGTGAGCTTTTGATAAATGCTAATAAGAAGAATGTTTCATTTTATTTTGTCCTAGAGGTACTTTGTTATGATTGCATTTTAGATGTTCAGAACCCTCAGATAATCAATGTGTCTTTTCAAGTACAGATGTTTCTATAATAATAACATATTCATCTTATTTTATTTAACTGGACACAGCTCATTTTATACATCACATTAGATAAATCCTTATATCTTGGGTTCTCATTTCATCTTACAACCAATGTTATGAGGAGATGGTATTATCCTACTTTGCTAAACATGGTAAGTAGAATTCAAAGAAGTGTAAAGTGATTTTCTTGGCATTTACAGCTGAAAGTCTGAAGAAAAGGGATGATTTTCCACTGGAATTTTTTTTTAATTTTTTTGTTTATTTTTATTTGAGAGTTATAGACAGAGAGAGAAAGAGGGAGAGAGAGAGAGAGAGAGAGAGGGAGGGGGGAGAATATAGGCATGCCAGGGCCTCCAGCCACTGCAAACGAACTCCAGATGTGTGTGCCCCCTTGTGCATCTTGCTAATGTGGGTCCTGGGGGATAGAGCCTTGAACTGGGGTCCCTAGGCTTCATAGGCAAGTGCTTAACCTCTAAGCCATCTCTCCAGCCCATCCACTGGACTTTTAAATACCCATTGTAAGTCCCCTCACTAGGCTTGTGGGAAAAGCAGGATAAACACAGGTTGTCGTCACTCTTAGGAACCCAGTGTGTTCTAGCACAGTGATCACTCCCTAGTGTGAGTGAGCTCTTAGTCTTTCATGCTGTGCAGTGCTATGCTCCATGAGAATGGAAATGGGAAAAGAATGGCATCTGTGAGATAGGAGAATCACTTTTAGCCAGGAGAGTAAGGTAGGGTTTCCTGGAATTCTTCAGAAGGAGTTTATTACTCAGAATATCAGCTTCAGCCTTTGCTGGCCAGTTTACCTGCCAGAAATTGTACCATCCTCAAGTGCTGTTAGGTACTAACCTTGCAAAAAGAAAAAAAAAAAAAAAAAGGAGAGAGAGAGAGAGAGGGGAAGGAAATAGTGAGCATATTGTATGAAAATCCTATGCCAGCTTTAAGTATTTAACAAATTATGCATATATAATGGAAGACTAAATGTATATGGCAGGAGAATCAAGGAATGGACAGGGAGGCATAACGGCAATTCTGAGCTCCCATAAATATTGTGTCCCTGCCATATGTGCTCCACGGGATCACCAACTTAGTGGTCATCAGTGCAGACTCTGAAGTAAGAATGGGGCTTCAGATGCATCATCTTCCTATCTCATCCATGACACCTAGGATGAGATTGTTTCCAGTAATGCATTTTCTTCCTCTGTTAAGTGACTATTGTCACAACTTCACTAGGTCACGGCCAGCCATTCGAGGTGACTTTACATACACATAGCCTCATATCTTAGTGCTGATGCAGGGAAAATATTTTATTAAAGTTGTCCATCCCCATTTGTCCCTTTTACCTACTGCAGATAAGATACCTGGTAATGGTGGGGATGCTCCTTGAAGACTTCATGGGAAGGGTGATGAGACTTGTGCCTGGATAATTTCATGAAAGCCAGGTGTCCTGTGGAAAAGCCAGGGCATCACTGAGTACCTGTTACCTTTGCATCACTGTGAGCATAGTACCTGACAGAAACAACTTAACAGGAAAATTTACTTTGCCTCATAGTTTCAGAGGGTCCTATCCATGTTTGCGTGATCCCATGTTATTTTTGAAAATATTATGTATTTATTTATTTGAGAGAAAGAGAGAGAGAGAGAGAGATAGAGAGAGAGAGGCAGAGAGAAAGAGAAAATGGGCACCCCAGGGCATCCAGCCACTGCAAATGAACTCCAGACATATGAGCCCCCTTGTGCTTCTGGCTTACATGGGTCCTGGAGAATCAAACCAGGTTCCTTGGGCTGACTACCACACAAGCAAATGCCTTAACTGTCTCCAACCCTGATCTCATGTTCTTGATTAGGATATCATGGCTATGAAATATGATGGGGCCAGAGCTATACACATTGCATCATAGTGACCAGAAAACAATATGGCAGGAACCAGAGGCTGTATACGGCCGACAAAGGCTCATCCCTAGTTACCTGCTTTTGATAGGTAAGTGCCACCTTCTGAAAAGTTCTACAGCCTCTCAAAATGTTGTCATTGCTCTAGGGGAGCATGTAAAATGAGCCTGTGCAGGCAGTTCAGATTGAAACCACAGCTACCTGTGCCTGTGCTGAGAGCCTCAGCTCTGGATCATACTGCATAAAGATGTTTCAATAACTGCTTCAAATCTAGCCATGAATAACACAGGTCAGGGCTCACTGGCTTCCTGGAGGGGACAGGTTTCAGGGGTCTAGAGAGACCAGGAGTATGAAGATCTGGTTTGATTTGATGATCATTGATCTTTCCCCAAACTTCATGAAACATTAGGCTAGGATTCTGCTGCTTGTTCATTAATGCCAGAGTGGAATCTTCCTTCAGGCTTCTATTCACTTTTCATTTATACCCAACGACAGGCTCACCAGGCAATGCCCTGGAGTGTGAATCTGTAAAAACAATCAGTTACACAGGGCCAAGTGCTTGTTCAGCCATCTGGGGGACAGCAGAAAGAGCACTGGATTAAGAGGTGGGTGGATGCCTGTTGGACTTTTCCTCACCCTGCCTCACACATGACCATTCCCTGTGCTCAGTTTCCCCATCTTTTAACTATAGTTTGGAAAGTTTCAAGTACCCATTAGAAACCAGCATTTCTTTAAATGATTTTAAAACACCTAATGAAAGTGATCTCTTTCAGTGAGGATATATTTTATGAGAAATATTTATATAATATACCAATTGTACAATAATAACCCCCCACCAAAAAAAAAAATCCTAAAATCAGTGCTTTGAAACCTGGTGTAAAATAATTATTATTCTCTTAGGCACAAAGTGAGTGTCTGCTGTATGGAAGATACTATGCTCATCATTGCAGGAAGAGCAGTAAGTTCTACAAATATTGTCAGCTTTGCCCATGTAGAGCCCATCTGCTATTGGTAGTAATCACATTTCACTATAAATATGAGCTGATACATAATGTGGGAATATATTAAATAAATGTCTAATTCAGGCTTGGTTGATGGCCCAGTAGTTAAAGGCACTTGCTTGCAAAACCTGTTGATATAAGTTTGATCCTCTTCAATAACCACATAAAAGCCACCTGTAAAATATATATATATATATATGGGCACATACATGTTACAAAAGTGGTAATAGGAAGTTGTAACTTAGTATTATATCTAAAAAAAAAGTCCTTGGTATGTAGTCACAAGCATATTTACTATTCTTTCATTTCAACTTATTTAATTTTTAATAATTTTTATTTTTTGTTAACAATTTCCATGAATGTAAACTATGTCTGTGGTGGTTTGATTCAGGTGTCCCCCATAAACTTAGGTGTTCTGAATGCTAGGTCCCCAGCTGATGGAGATTTGGGGATTAATGCCTCCTGGAGGGAGTGTATTGTTGGGGGCGGGCTTATGGGCTTTGTAGTCAGTTTCCCCATGCCAGTGTTTGGCACACCCTCCTGTTGCTGTGGTCCATCTTATGTTGGCCAGGGGGTGATGTCCACCCTCTGTTCATGCCATCATTTTCCCCTGCCATTATGGAGCTTCCCCTCGAGCCCGTAAACCAAAATAAATATCCTTTTCTCAGAAGCTGCTCTTGATTGTGTAATTTCTACCAGCAATGCGAACCGGACTGCAACAATATCCCATGTTAATTCCCTCCCTCCTCCCATTCCTCCCTTTGAAACTCCACTCTCCATCATATCCCATCCCCCTTTCAATCAGTCTCTCTTTTATTTTGATTTCATGATCTTTTCCTCCTTTTATGATGGTCTTAGGTAGGTAGCATCTGGCACTGTGGGGTCATGGATATCCAGGCCATTTTGTGTCTGGAGGAGCACATTGTAAGGAGTCCTACCCTTCCTTTGGCCCTTACATTGTTTCAGCCACCTCTTCTGCAATGGACCTTGAGCTCTGGAAGGTGTGATAGAGATATTTCAGTGCTGAGCACTTCTCTGTCACTTCTTCTGAGCACCATAGTGCCTTTTGAGTCATCCCAATATCACTACCATCTGAAAAGAGAAGATTCTCTAACTAAAAGTGAGAGTAGCATTAATATATGGGTGTGATCATTAAGAGAAGTGCATACTGGGCAATTTGATGAGCGTAGTATATACATTTAGCCAGACAGCAGCAGATGTTACACCTCTAGAGCTCATGACTACTACTGTCATCATAGTCTTTTTATATTAGGGATGCATTCCCTCCCATGGAGCAGGCCTCCAGTCAAATTAGAGGACAGATAGTTTCCCCCATAATAGATGTGCCACTATTGTACCCGTTGGCTCATTTGGGCTGGCTGGTCAAATATAAGGCTTGTAGTGTCCACTGTTGAGTATCCTCACTCGTGATTTCTCTCTTTCCCATGGAACTGCATGCAGCAGAGCTTTTTCCAGCTTTCTGTCAGCTGATCTACATGGAGGAGGTTTTCAGCTCAGGTCCAGCAGGATTTCTCAATGACTTTGTAGCCTAAGTATGTGGAGTCTTCAGCAATAGGGTCTTACCATCTGTTGCTGATGGTAAACCAAGGGCCTCGGCAATGGCCTGTAAAATTTGGCCAACAACTCACTGGAAGGTAACCCATTCCTGGCACTGAAAATTTTCTAGTAAGAGTCTACGGTTCCTGTGTGTTTAATTGTCCAAAAACATAGGTTTCCATATGACTTATTTATAGCCTTTTAGATTTTGATTGACCCTCCCTCCACCTTTTCTTTACTCAATCTCTTCCCCTGACCTCACTTAGGCCTTTTCACCCCCATTAAACTTTTCTTCTACTTAAATATATATATGTGTGTGTGTGTGTGTATATATATATATATAAAATACCATCCTATTAAGATCCCTCCCTCCCTTTCTTTTCCCTTTATATCTTTCATATCTATATCTTATATACTTTTTTATTTATTTATACTTATATCTCTCATATTTTTTGAATAGCAATACCATATTAGGTAGTCCTTTGCCCCTATATAAATCTTGGCATTCCTTTACTTTTCTGGTCAACAATAGGTATTACACTTCCCTGTATTTGCATAATGTAGCAAAATAATCTTGATTGAGAGCTATTCATTTCCATATGGTAACCAGTTTCTACTTTCTATCCAAACCAGTTGTTTCTCTATCTATAACTTTAGCTGCCCAATAAGTGGTGGGGTGGGGTTGGGGGACTTGCCTGTTTTTTTCCACTTACCTTCTCACCCACTTTTTAGCAATTATTGCTAACCACTCTGGGGCTGAGGTGTATTAAAAGGTAAGAGAAATAATCCAGTCCTCTCTGACTGACATTGTAAGAATACGGATTAAACATTCATCATCCTAGTACACATTGTTGCTGCCTCTTTGTTTAAGTATATCTGCCTGTTTCCTCAGGGAGACAGCTACCATTCCCAACCTCTGATGTCTCTCAAATGCAATTGAATGTATCATTTTTTCCATGTGTCCATTCAATCATTCTACAAATGAAGATCTTCCTCTCGCTTCTGTCTTGAGGTCTGTTAACCCTACTTGGAAACTTTAATATATGTGACTTAAGAGAATGTTGATAAGTAGTGCATTGCATTTGCAATGTGATCAATGTTTTATTTATACTTACACATTTAATCCCTATAGCATGCTGTCAGTAGCATTGTCCCTACTTTATATATGAAGAAATTGAGCCTACCAAAGCTAAGTTACTTATCTGAGACCTCAAAACTAGAGTGTAGAGGGGCAAACAGCTGATCCTATCCAGTCTAACATAGAACTCTGGGTTTTAATAGCACTTCAGCCTTTCAACCCTATAGTGGTTTCCTCCAGTTCACCAAGCTACCTGGACTTTAGAGAACACTCCAAGAGTATATGCTGATCTCAATATTCTTCTATTTGCATTCTTCTATTTTGTTGTTACTGGAAGAGCTACCCCATTTCATTCTTTATATTTTACTTATGGGACTGGGCACAGATCAGTGGGCAGGGGCCATACACAAAGCTTTGTGAGAAGTGTAGTGAGAGCACTTGTCACTGTTTTTACAAGAGCGCAGCCTCCTGCTTCCTCTCCATACTCAGTAGTGTTTACCAAGAAATCCTCTGTGTATCCTTCCTCAGAAGTCACATGACATCCTCCTGCTGGATAGATGGATTTAATAGTTCACTATCTGGTTCTTATCAGCTTGCTTTTGACATGCTCTCCTGGTTGATCTAATTCCAACTCATTCTTATGTCCGACATGTGTAATTTTTGAGTCTCAGCTGAAAATTCCATCTGAGAATTACAGAGGTTAAAAGACCTGCCGAAACTTCACAGCTGGATAAATGCCAATACTGTTTAATCAGAGACAGCTAATCATTTAAATGAATGCATACTTTGTAATATCTACTGTCTTTAATATCAGTAACAAGCCAACATCCATGTATATCATTATCATCCCACTGCCTAAACTATTGTCCATTCTTATATGTCAATACAGGACACAGTGTGGTGATAACTCAGTTTTTTGTTACATGTGCAGGATACTTATGAACTGGGATTGCATTGCATTTGATTTATTAAAAAAATCTGTTTTGAGTGCCTGTTACATTCTAGTCAGTGCCTTGTGCATTGGCAATACAACAGTTAATGAAATAGACAGTTTGTTTTATTCATTTACATTCTAGTTGGACAGGTTGAGAAGGGAAATAACAAAATAAATGTTATTAATGTTTAATGAAGAAAAATAAGAAACAGAATTAGGCAATCAAACATGAGAATACCAAGAATACTACTACTTTTTAAAATTCTATTCTAGTATTTCATTCACCTTCCAAAATCATTCATAGGAAAATTAGAATCACTTCTGTCATACCATACACCTACAATTTGATATGATCCATATAGTTAAAATCTTTGACCCTAGATGGCATGATGTTCATGATGAGGGATTGGTGGGCATGATTACTTATGTTGTTGTTCAGTGATTATTCTGTCTTCATCCACCACTCTACATAGGCCACATTTAATATGCCATTAATGTTGGGCTTGTCCCCATGATTTATTTTAGCCAATGACTGGTCCAACATAATCAAAGGCATGAAATCCACCTGCTTAGCAGAGTTTCTTCATTGCATCTTCTATTAATTCTTTGTGAATGTGACCACATAATCCATTGGTCCCAAGAGAATGGAAGAAAGAGATGAAGTAGAGCTGAATTCACCATGAGAATTGGATCCAAGTTGAGACTATCCTGAATGTTGTGATTTCCTTCCCTCATGACCCACAGAGGCAAGAATGAATGCAATCTTGAATGAAAAATATTTGGAGTAGTTTTGAATTGTAAAAACAAGCCCTTAGTAGAATCAATGATTGAATCTCAGCTTGCCCTCCCTAGATCTTCATTTATATCCATTTCCCAAGCCTCTTAAACTCTCAGTTTCTTTACTTGTAAAATGATGTTGCAAACAACTTTCCATCCAGGCTTAGTGAGAAGCATCAGTATTTCCAGATACTTAGAAGCAGAAGATGAAAATCATTTCAGTAGACAAATTCATGAGGATCCAGGGCAGCACCGAGACCTGGTCTCAACAAAAATAATAAAAATAATGAAATTATTTTTACCAGAAAACCAAATCATGTATATAAAGAACTTGATATAAGATAAACAGTCAATAAATATTTTCTGAATATCCCAAATCTCCCAGCATTTTAGCTGATTGCCTGCTAGAAATGTCCAAGCAAGCATGATTACCCAGGCATAGATTCTGTGCACGTTGTCTGAATGGTTCTGTCCATCCCTTGCTGGCTTCACCATTCTTGTTCATTCTTCTCTCTTAGTTGTGACTCTACCCCCCCCCTTTTTTTCCTCTTTTGCTTGATAAATTGCAATAAGCATGTAGCACTCATTGGACAGTCTGTGATGGTATTTGAGTTTCCAATGTGTGTTTATAATTATTCTGCATTATCTTAATTACAATGAGGTAAAGAAGGGCATGAGGGGGGGATTTAAAAAGAAAACTAGGAAAATGCTCCATGAAAAATAACTCACAGTTAGAAATGGCAGGCCTGCCATTGTCGTCATAATTGGAAATGGCATTATTGATACAATACTTATTCATTCTATATAATAAAAAAATTGAAGCACGTTTTGCAATTACCCTATTCCAAATGAAATTAACATTCCATGGCATTTCCCTTAAATGGTTCGTTTGCACCCATCGGTGGAGGCAATTAGCTTGGAAGTGAATGAACGCTGTGACTAAAGAGAGGATGAAGCACGCAGGGTCAGACACATCCAAGAGAAGGATAAAATTCAGACCAGGCTTTGCTGAGGTTGAGCAGTGAAGTTCAGAGCAGACAAAAACATCTGAAGTTCAGGAAAATTAGCAAGACTATTATAAGGATTCAACTTTTCTTCTGGGTGGAAGCCACAGAGACTTTCATGATATGGTTATTTAAAAGGTGAGTATCCATATTTGCATATAATGTGTTTAACTGTGGGAAGCTCTGTCTTCTAAAAGACATCAGCTCATTAAACCAGTGCCCCCACCTTTGGCTCTCTGAACCCACCTGATCCTCTCAAATCCCCGAGCCTGGGGGCAGATCTTGCCCAATGACCTCTGCTAGCACGGCTGCAATCCATGCTCTGAGATTGTAGGCAGGATGCAGAAATTTCTTCATGTCATGACTTGAGTGCTTTTTGTTTTTTATTTATTTTTACTATTTTCTTTTCTAAAGTGAATTGAAGTTAATGTTTGGATTTAATTCTATAGCTAAGTTATCATAGTGAGAAAATATCACTGAAAGAAGTGCTTCTATAATAGAGGAGAATTTTCAAATAACTTCTGAATAGCCTGGGCTATTCTTAACCCTCATACAACGCAATATTCCATTCTCAGGATCAAACCATGAAAGCATGCTTGTCTTTTCTTTATCTTTTCAATCTCATATCTGAGTCCTGTCCTTCCATTCTGCTCTAACTCCATATTTTAGTGTATTATTTTGTAAATACATTCTTGTTTTTTTTTTTTTTTTTTCTTTCACATTGTTTTAGTTAATATCTGTGTCTTTTCAGGTCTGGATGTACCTCACCTCCCCAACACATGTCATTCACTAGATTACTGTGCTTACTTCATGAATGTTTGAGACCTTAAACACAATTTAAATTCTAGTCTTTTTCTCCCATGAAAAACAAATTATTAAAGGGTTTGTCTCTTAGGGACTGTTATGATTATTCCATTGTAAAATCAGGTAAACTACTTAGCACTGTTCTTGGCTCATGCCAAGTGGCTTTGTTTCTATTATCCTAATTATTGCTTCTTTGCCCTTTACCCCCTTCATATTGACCTTTGCTGAGCACATTTCTGACAGTGTCGTTATGCTCATTGAAGTGTCATGTAAAGATACTATACAGAAACTTGTAATTTGAAATCCCAATGCTTAGAAGACAATGAGGTATCTTTTTTTTGATGCATGATTATTTTATATTATTTTTTCCAAAGAGACTTTTTTTTAATTAGTTTTCTATTCGGTAAGTACCTGTACAGTTTGGTACCATTATTAGGCTCATCTGTGACCTACCCTCTCCCCATTGGCCCCTACTTGTTGAGGTATATGGGTTGTGCATTGTGGAGTTAGCCCACAGTTATTGGTACGATAAATGTCTCTGCATATCATGACCCAACATGTGGCTCTGACATTCTTTCCACCCCCTCTTCTGCAAAATTTCCCTGAGCCATGTTGGGTTCATTTTTGGTCTGCTTCAGTGATAAGGTGTTGGGGGCCTCTAGGGCTCTGGCTCTCTGATTTGATAGGAGTTGATTTTTCTCTGTGTTGGTCTCCTTCCCCCTTGTGCTGGTGTCCGGTTCATCAGGAAAACAGCACCCTTGCTTGTTTCGCCAATTTTCCTTAGTTTCAGCCGGGGCCCTTTTGAGGTATGATGGGGTAGCTCTCTCCTTAGGATCTGCATCTATCTGAAAAAGAGAAGCAGATTCTCCAGTGGAGAGTAAATTAGCACCAGGACAAATGAGATAGCCCTTACTTTTTTTATAGAGAGTTTAATAGGTGTAAGCCCTCTTGTAGCCCATGATTGATGGTAGCTTGATATTGGAGAGTGGGCTTATGTTTGGATATGGTTCTGATTTGTTTCCCAGCTCCAGCTATGGGTCTTATACCACTGAGGGGATCAGTTAGCCGAATCAAGAGCAGTTGGTTTCCCACCATGGCTGTGTGCCACTATTGCACTTGTGTGGGCATCACAACAGTTTATTTGCTGCTAAGTAGGTTGGACCATGATTTGCTTGGACAGATATTGGTCATTTCCACCAGTTGCCCATGCAGCACCTACAGGCTTCCAGCCATGCCATTTTATGTGTCAGCTGCATATGGTGTCTTCAGCAATAGGGTCTTACCACTAACCTTTGGTGGGTCATCAAGTGCTCTGACAGAAATCTGTCATTCTTTTAGAAAACCTTGTAGGTTTCTCTGATCAAAAGCTCATTGTGGGTGATAGCACCATGCTGGTACTGGGAGTTATAGGTCAGTGCCCCCTAAGAAAATGAGGAAAAAAAGGTAACTAATATATAGGAGTTAGAGAGGAGAGAGAGAGAAAAATAGAGAGGGAGAGAGAGGGAGGGAGAGGAAGAAGGAGGGAGGGAGGGAAGATGTAGAGGATTTAGGTTAGACTTGATCCTACCCTCTCCTGTGTCTTGTGGTTCAGGTGTTTCCTGTAAGGGCCTGGTGAAGGTTCAGCCATTTGGTCTGCCTTTTAGGAAGTAGAATTTTATGGTACCATTTCTGTTTGTGCTAGATTAGAGGTATCTTAGTGGCACCCATAGCAACAATCGTCCAGAAATAATCCAGGTGACTCTTTAGATTTTGGATTGAAGATGACTTTTATTTCTACATATTTGCTTATGCCACTTAGGAATACTTTTAGCTTATTTAATATACTTCTCTAATACCCATGTTTTAAACATGAATTTTGAGCTAGGTGTGGTGGTGCACATCTTTAATCCCAGCACTTGGGAGGCAGAGGTAGGAGGATCACCATGAGTTTGAGGCCATCCTGAGACTCCATAGTGAATTCCAGGTCAGCCTGGGCTAGAGTGAGACCCTACCTTGAAAAACAAAACAAATGAACAAACAAAAAACCAAATAAACATGAATTTTAAAGTCATCCAGATAAGCAGCTTCCCTTGCATTTCTAGAAAGAAACTTTCCAACCTGCTCTTGTCGTTTTGTTTTAGTGTTTAAAATCATCATCTATTTGAAGAAATATTATTGATGTCCAGCCCAATTCAGTCCAGCTTTAATTCAATTTCATCTGGGTATAATTACTTATATCAACAGGCTCTTTGAGAACTGAATCTGAAATGCCACCCTGATAACTGGCTTCCATGTTTCCTAAAGACTTGGCATAACCCCATGTAAAAAACTGATCATCATGTGTAAAGAATCACTTCTCAGCGTTTTTGTTAATATCAACTGCATTAGCTGTTCTTATCAGTTTACATAATATATGGAGAAATGACTTCCTAGCAATGACCAGTTGTGACAATCTGAAAAAAAGAAAAAAAGAAATTCTAGGCTAGAGAGATGGCTCAGCAGTTAAAACACTTACTTGCAAAGCCTGATGGTCTGGGTTTGATAACACATACATCTGAATTCCTTTGAAGTGGCAGGAGGACCTGGTGCACAAAAAAAAAAAAAAAAAAGGCTTGGTTGCATAGATCTTTTTGCATTCATTCTAATTGCTACGAGATATGCATGCCTACCCTTTGTTTTCCTTCTTTATGCTAAATTATTGTCCATAATGTAAATGCTCTGCACATGAGAAGAGGCAGGTGGGAGGCTATGGCCTCCAGCCCAAAAGTGCCCTCCTTTCCTAGGCTTTGTTATCCTATTACAAAGCTGTAGTGAGTTGCCAGATTGCCACTAAACTGATGTGATGCTAATGCATGTCAGCTTTCTTCTACCTATCTAGATCCTGGCTCTTTGGTCTTTGAACCAAGAGACTTGGACCTCTGGGTTTGTATCTGTGTTCCTATTGGGAGTGGTGAACAAAGGGAGTTAAAAATGTATCTTCCCATCTCATACTCAGGAAATCAGAGTAAATTGCTTAAGACTTATGCTCTGATGAGATTTCAAATTTAGATCTTTTTCTTCTACAATTATCAAATCATTTTTACTGAAAGATATTTAGAGTGAAAGTAAGAACCTCCACTTTTAAATTCACTGGTTGATGGTCCTTAAGGATCATTGGTGGTCTGGCACGGCTTTTAGTACACCTTTATCAAATGCTTCAGTCCCTTCTATATTAATGTGACTGATTACTTCTAATTTTATTGGACTTAACACCTCTGCCCTATGTTCTTTTGATAAAAAGCTTTGTTAGATAGTAGGTTTATAAAATGATAATTATTACTATTATTATTGCTGTTTTCATTCTTAAGTAATGGATCTAGGGACTGGGGGATGACTCAGGCAATAAAGTCTTACCTTGCAACCATGAGGACACAAGTTGGATCCAAGTACCCACATTAAAAATAAATAAACAAAAAAACCCCAAAACAACAACAACAACAACTTGTTGAAGTAGTGCACATCTGCCATCCCAATGCAAGGATGGAAGGATATCTGAAGCTCTCTGGTCAGCCAGTCTAGCCTAATTGGTGAGCTTCAAACAAATGACTTGACCTCTAGCCTCTACACACACACATGCACACACGCACGCAAACACACATATATACACACGTAAAACTGAGCCTTGAGACCAGAGAGAACCGAATTTGAATCTCAGCTTTCAGTTTACCACGGAGAATATAGGTGGCCTTTATTCTCAAACTAAAGGGTATTTTTGCAGCCCAAGGTGCTTGGGAGTATGTAGAAACATTCCTACTCATCACGCCTTGAGGAGAAGTCTACTAACATGAAAAGAGGACAGGGATGTGGTTAATCAAGGAATTGCCCAGCCCCAAATATCAGCCATGCAAGTTTGAGCAGCCGAGCCTTGGTCAGCAAACTGAATCTCTCAGGGTCAAATTTCAATGTGTAGATGAGCAAGGTAAATGGTTGTTGCTTTTTAGTATCCTAAAAGTGACACAAAATTGTATCTGCAATGTCTTTAGCAGATGTCTAGCTCAGTATAATGTCTCAAAAATGTATTAACTTTTCTAATTATAATATATAAAGACTTAATAGCCCTAAGCTAAAAAGTTAAACTCTCTAATGCTTTAAAAAATAAAAGAAAAACAGAAGGAGCTCACATATGATATCTTATATGTTTTTTTCTTTTTTATTTCAGTGTGATTTAGATTTTTAGATTTGGAATGCTTGACAAATAAGCCATATGAATATAACCAAATTTAAAGTATTTAGAAATAAAAGTCTTTAAAAAAGAGATACTTCCTATCCAAAATATTTTGAATACAACTTGTCAAGCCTGTGGCTATCAGTAGCAATACAAACCAAAACACTGGTATTGGGAGTCGTACAGGTACAGCAGCCACTCAAGTGATTGAAGGCAGCTAACTTTTGCACTCTCACAGAGTCTTGCTGTTCCCCATTATACCTAACAAACTTCTGTGACCGGATACTTTCCAATTTCTGACTTGCTCCATTTTTCTAATAATGTTTTTAACCTTTTATAAAATTTTTACTTTTATTTATTTATTTGAGAGAGGGAAAGAAGAAGAGTGAGAGTGTGCACATGCATGTAAGAGAGAGTGTCAGAGAGAGAGAAGGAGAGGGAGAGAGAAAGAATAGGTGTACCAGGGCTTTCATCCACTGTGAATGAACGCCAGATGCATGTGGCAAATTTTGCACATGGTTATGTGGGTCCTGTGGAATGGAACCAAGGTCCTTTAGCTGTGTAAGCAAGTGCCTTAACCACTAAGCCATCTCTCCAGCCCACTAACTTTTTTTAAATTTTTTTAAATTTGTTTGAGAGTGACAGACAGAGAGAAAGAGGCAGATAGAGAGAGAGAGAGAGAGAGGGAGAATGGGCATGCCAGGGCCTCCAGCCACTGCAAACAAACTCCAGATGCTTGCGCCCCCTTGTGCATCTGGCTAACGTGGGTCCTGAGGAATAGATCCTCGAACTGGGGTCCTTAGCCTTCACAGACATGCACTTAACTGCTAAGCCATCTCTCCAGCCCCCACTAATATTTTTAATGGGATACTTTCTCAACACAGTGCTCAAGGAATGGTCTGAACATTAAAGTATAGAACTGTCTTTTCTTGACTTTATGTTTGTGTTTCTATTAACATGGTCCAAGAATAAGTCATTGGTCACTTCACTGTTTACTCATATTGAGTCTCTCTCTCTCTTTGTGTGTGTGAATTAATACTGAATGAAAAACAAGAAGGTTAGGTAAAAGCATCTAAATGAATTTGTGTTATAAATCTGCATGATTGATAAGAAATGAAGAATATCTGAGTCACCTAAGTATGGGGTGGGGATGCAATGTCTGCCCTTTAATTCAGGAGGTCTATTAATAGAAAAAAAATGACAGAGCAGAAACAGAGGAGAGAGAGATGAAGGAGGTGGTGACTCTAAATGTAGAAGCTCCCGTATTGAAAGAGTGTGGAGGTTGAATTTCTTCAAGGGTGCTTAGAATCCTGTGCTGCAAAGAGACAAGTTAAAACATGAGGTTCTGTCACAACTGTTGTCTTTCCTTCTCTTTATCTATTTCCTTTACCATATTATTCTACTCATTGTGCAATCTAGCAAAATAAGAGTATTCCTCAAGACCCATCCACCCATGCCTACAGTCTGCCTGCGCAATAGGCTCCCAAGGATGGATCTCTATTATTTCACTGAAAAACATCAGAGGAAAAATTTGTTCTGCTCCACTGGCAACATGATTTCCCGTCTTTCTGCTGCCTCAGCTCAGTATTTTTGGCTGCTTGCTTGGAAAAGGATAGAGAAGAAAGGAGATATCCATAACATTTACTAGAGCCAGTTTCCATCAGGAAAGATGGTTGCAGAATATTTTGTCCTTTTATCCATGGGATAAAAATAATTCCTGAGATGTCCAGGGCACTCCCATTCTCATAGATAGTTAAGGTTGCACAGCAGTGAATAGGCTGATCCCTTCTTCTTCCCCTCTATAACTTATTTTCTTTATCTTCTTATTTGCATTATTTTTGTAGTAGTTACAATCATATGCTAGACATGCTCAGGTCCAAGGTCTCCTAATGGAGATTCTCACTCATCTGTTTCCATGGCTTATGGTGAGAGGTGTAAGGAGTTATAGGACTTAGCGTAACAAGAGCACTCAAAGAATGTGAGTGATATCAGCGCTGGGTTTTCTCAAATCTTTCTTGTAGTTATCTTTATCCCCATTTGAAAAAAGGACACGGACACCTGGTACCCAGAGAAGCACTATACTTGTTCTAGGGCAATCAGATGCCAACAGACTCAGCTAGAATGGGGGCATAGTACCTATGATAATAGAAGAATTCCTACCATCATTTATCTTGTCCTCTTGACTTTTATATGTTTATTGTCTATATAAGGTTGTGAAAAGCACAATATATAACTCCAACTTTATTAAAAATAGTGAAATAGGGATATTATAAAGTTCTCCAGAGACACAATTTAACAATCATTTAACCTGTATGTATCTCACAGACATGTTTTATTTTCTGAGGCTCAGAGAAGTTGGTGAGATATCCTTGGTTTCATAACAGCTGATATGGAACTCTAATTCTATTTATTATTATTGTTGTTGTTATTATTATTATTATTATTATTATTATTATTATTATTATTATTTGCCTCAGATTGGCTGAGTTTCCACTTTCGGATTCACTATTAAAGCCCCAGTTTCACTCCCTAGGTTCCTTCCTTCCTTCTTTTCTTTGTTTGTTTGTTTGTTTGTTTATTTATTTTGTGGTCTTGACATGTAATCATTAGTAATAAACCCAGCCAGCTTTTACTGTCATGAGGAAATGGGGAACTGAAGTTACAAGCTATTAAATGTAAAATCTCAAGCCTTATATTAACACTAATTCAGCCTCAGTACTTTATTATTGTGTATGTATTTACCCAGCTTATTTTTAAGAGTTTAATATTGAGGAGGACATATTTATGTGGCTACATTAATTTCATATAGAATACTTGTCATTTGCTGAAGTTGACTTGCCTGTGTTTAAATTTATAACCACTGTTTTTGCCCAAGGAAGATTTTAGAAAAAAAAAATATTTTCTGTAGCAGTTGCTTTGTTATTGATAGGACAAAATACCTGACCAGAAGCAACTTAGAGAAGGGTTAATTTCAGTTTATAGTACTAGGTTACAGTTCATTATTGTAGGGGGAAGTATGGTAGCAAGAGCTAGAAATAGTCACATTCACCAAATCTTGAGCAAAAGGAGTGAGGAATGCCAATTCTCATCCAGTTCCTTTATTTTTTTGTACTGTTCATAATACCTACCCATGGTAGGGTGCCACCTAAAGTTAAGGTGGGTTTTCCCACCTGAATTAACCTAATGAAGATAATTCCTCACAGGCATACCCAGAAACTAAACGAATGTATATAATTCCTTCAGGTGAGTTTATGTTCTGTCAAGTTGAGAAACAATATAAACCATTGCTTTTGCCAATTAAACTAGTGAGGGGATACAAGTTAAATATTCAGGTCTAAGCTTTATCACTTCAACTGACCATATCTTGGGTCCTTATTGAACCCTTGTTATGTTGTCTTTCATATACACCTCATTCCGGGTTCATATACAGCTTACTACATACGTTCACTCGTTTACCAAGCCTGCTGTGAATGGATGTGTTAGGTGTCATGCCACCAAGGAGGGACACCTCATTTTCTAATAGCTTTGGTTTTGGGAAAAGGAAAGCTGGATGAAAGCAAGACTGTTCTTTTCATCTTTTCCAATGTGAAAGCCATTTATTAATCCTTGCTTACTGACTTTATTGCAAAACAAGACACAAAGTAATATTTGAAGATATCTGTGCAGCTCTGATATTGATAGGCTCTGGTTGACCCCAGGAAACTTAATTAACCTCTGTGTGTCTTACCCGTTTTTGAGATGGAGATTACAGCATGTTTTGAAAAGTAATATATCAGTCCTTGCCACAATAATACTCATAAAAAACAGCACTACAAAATCTTAGTGGCATCCAGTAATAAATGTTGACTTCCCATATATTTAAAGACAGGATACAATGTGTTGCTCATCTCAGAGGATTTGCCTCTTCTACTCATGTTGACTTGGGTCAGTGTCCTAGGCTATACGCATGAAGGTGACTGGCACAATGCTGAGCAGTGAGACTGTAGAGAGCCATCTTCTGGTAGCTAGAAGATTAGCTGTGAAGGCCTTCTTCTTGGTGAGATGAGATGTAGTATGTGAGGAAAAATATGTGATGTTTCTTGAACAGCATGCTTATACCTGACACAGCTGACTTCTCTCCAAGTAATATTCATCATGACACATCTCTCAGCCATGCCAACATCAAGAGGCAGTGAAGTATACTCAGTGTAGAGTGAGGCTATAGATTCAGGGAAAGGTAAAAATTGAAGCTGAATAATCTATCAGAAAGTATAAATCAATTGATGTTGGCATTTGCCTTAATAATATTACCCATCATGCTATAAATATTCCATAGTTTGTAAACATTACTATTACTGCTAATACACATATCTTGCCAATGAAATATCCTTGGCAATGTTGATTGATAGCCTTAGGTGAACACTGGTCATAGATAAAGAGGAGAAGTTCAAGCTAACTCTTTGATAGGAGGAGAAGATGAAACCCAAATAAGTTTTCTCAGGAGAGGAAGGGTGAAGAGGTTAGAGAGGTGACATAGTTAACTTCTTTACCAACCACTTTCCAGGAAAACAAATTCCTCTCACACATAATTATAATGTTAGACCTTAGCTACAGGTTCCTATTTTACCAGCTGTTCAGTACAATATGCCTAGAGTTCAAGGAACAAGATCTCTCATAAAAGTATGAGCTTACACCTAATGAAAGTAACATAGAATGGGAATCGACAAGCATCTAGATTGAACTTCATTTCTGTAGCCTAACATTATGTCTCAATTCTCGGTTATGGTATGATCCAAGTTGTAGCCATGATGCAAACTGGCTGATATTAAGTGGTGATTGAAATGATGATGTTGTCATGAACATGAATGATGGCCAGATCTGAATTGAAGAGGCAATATCTATAGGTCTTAGCCATGGCGACTAATGATATAGGTAGAGCCAGCTATTCTTTTTGTGTGTACACGAGTATCATGTGTATGTGTGACTAGACATGCATGTGCATGCACATTCATAGGCCAGAGTTCAATATTAAGTATCTTCACTTTGTTCTTTAAGAATATGTCTCCCATTGGAACAAGAGCTAACCATTAGCTAGACAAGCTAGCCATTGACATATAGGAATTGCTGTCTTTACAAGCTTTCCCAGTACTGGGATTGTAGGAGTGCACCACTGTACTCAATACCTTACATTGGTTCTGGAAATCTGAATGCCATCATGCATGCATGGTGTGTGCTTACCCACTGAGCTTGTCTCTGAGAACCTGCTGCTTATTGTACAAGCCATCTTGTAGGCTTAGCTCACATAACTGAGTACCAATAATGATCATAGAGGTTGCATTGTGTTGATGCTGAATTCACTTTGGGTAGTATATTAAGAACTTTACGTATCTTTTGCTTGAACTTTAATGAAAAATATGAAAAAATAAAAAGACCATCCCCAATTCAGAAATGTTATTATAGGAGGTTTCACACATAAAGAGATAAGGCTCAGAAAAGTCATGGAATACATGATGGAATGAAGGCCTGAACCATGTAGGTCAACCTCTATACTTTGTGCACTCACTGTAACAGCATACCGAATGATAATTGCAGACACAGGCAAAAGTGTCAGGCTTGGGTAGTGGGGCTGTTAAAAGAGTTTTTTTTTTTTTTTAATTAGGTCCCAAGGAAAGGCAGAGTAAGTTCAGAATATCTCCTTTCTAGCTCCAAGATGAAGTTTCTGGGTAATAAAATAATTCCTCAGTGTATGCTCCCCAAAAACTAAACTTTGAATTTTTCTCCCCAAATCCTTCCCCCTGCCTTTGCTCATGCAATCCCCTTTACCTGAGGTACATCAGTTAAGGCTCAGATGAGCTGGCTCCTCCTCTATGAACATTCCATAGTCTTTCCACTCACAAAGGTAATGGTGGGTAGCTGTTCAGTATTCTGATTATACTTTGATCCATTTATGGATAGTTATTTCACTGTATCATTATCTTTACCTCTTCTTCTATAAATAGTGGTAGGGTTTGCAAGGGGTGATGCTCATTTTATTGCTGTGTCTCCAGATCCCACCCCCAGATGCAGCCCATGTAGGAAACTCACATGAAGAGCTGTACAGGTCCTCTTTCCTCAGAGAGAACAGAACCATATGCAAGCTTCCTGGGAAGAAACAGAAGGATTGAGGCATCAGGCTAGTCACTGAGTCCCATCAGTCTGTGCCAGCTGGGCTGAGCAGAAGCTATCAACTTGCAATAAACTGATAGTTTATTGATCTTTTGGGAAAATAATAATATTAACTCCCATTTTTAACACATGTATTCTGTATCAGCTACTACGGTATGTATTTCAACATTTCATTTAATAAACATCAGCTTACTGGAGTTGGAACAAGCCTCATATGAGCACTGAGGAAGTTGAGGTTTGAAGATACAAGTGAATGACCAAGTTTCATATCTGCTAAGACAATATGGCTAATGAATCTGGCTTATTCCAAAACTTTCTAGTGTCACACATCATCTCAAGGTGGTAATGAAGTGGTAAAATCTTTGCCCCAGCCTGACTAGCTTTTTGATCCATTTTTTTTTCATGAGATAGCAGATGTAGCTCAGCCTTTGGAATTGCTTCTTACCTCTGTGGCCTCTGCAAAATGGGGGTTCAGTTGGTAAAATGTCATTAGTTGTGGGAAGTGAAATTGCTGTGGAAAATAAGGTGCATAGTTTCTGTAGTTACTACATTCATCTTTACAAAAGCATTCCTTCACAGTTGGATCTACAAGGTGTTATGGTTGGAAGGAATCTTGGAGAACATCTGTGTTCCTCCTGGTGAACATGGGACTAGATCTAGTGAACCTGGACAGTACTGGCTTTTGAGCAGAATACAGGGAACTATCACACATGCGATTCCACTGATCAAATTCAATGCAGTTCTCCTAGTTGAAATCAAGACAACCCTACAGGTCAGCACTACTAACCAACAGACCCATGATTCTGTGTAAAGATTGTTTACTGCCTTTCCAATCGTGTTTGTTGCTATTTGTCCATTTATCTTGTCTGCAGGTAGTTGCTTGAAGATAAGCTATAACATGTGCCAAAGGTTTATGTAAATGTATAAGAAAATAAACTAGATTAGGACAATTCTATTCATCTCTCCTTTTTAACCTCAGAGAGTTGGTAAGAGGCAGCCAATAAAATAATATGTGAGAGCTGGATGTGGTGGGGCATGACTTTAATCTCAGCACTCGGGAGGCAGAGGGAGGAGGATCACTGTGTTTGAGGCCACTCTGAAACTACAGAATGAATTCCAGGTCAGCCTTGAAAACAACAAAAAGGAAAAAAAAATGTGAGCATGGGTTTTAACTTTGTGCTACTCAAGGAACTTACTCTTTTGGCTAAGAACACTGGCTCTTATTTATTTTTCTTTTCTCATGGAATGACTTCTGTAAGACACAATATGTTATATTCCATTACTCAACTCACACTAGCCCCAAATGGGTGGTTCTTGGGCTGAAGCGATGGCTTAATGATTAAGGTGCTTACCTGCGAAGCCAAAGGACCCATGTTTGATTCTCCAAGACCCACGTAAGTCAGAGGCACAAGGTGGCACATGAGGCTGGGGTGCATATGTAGTGGCTGGAGACTATGACACGCCCATTCTGTCCCTGACTGTCTCTCCCTCTCTCCCTCTTTCTCTTTCTCTCTCTGTAATAAATAAATAAAAACAAGATATATTAAAAATAAAACACACACACACACAAATTGGATAGTTCTTTGCATTTGTGTTAGCACTTTCCAGCTGCAGTGCAGCATGGGACAGAGACATTCCCCCTTACCACTTTTTCATCCTCTTGACATATAAGTGAATTTAGTTCAAAGCCTGTAGACATAAACTAAGAATAGCTTTTGTATACACATATTCACAAGTTATTAGTTTTATGGATTCTATATCTGTATCTCCACTTTCCGACTGTTGCAGTCAGCTTCACATTCTGGCAGAAAACATCCAACCCAGAGCAACTTGTTGGGAAAAAAAAAAAAAAAGTTTATTTTGGCTTATAGACTCAAGGGGGAGCTCCATAATGGCAGGGAAAATGATACCATGAGCTGAAGGTGGACATCACACCTGGCCAATATCAGGTGGGCAATTGCAACAGGAGAGTGTGCCAAATACTGGCAAGGGGAAACTGGCTATAATAGCCATAAGCCCATTCCCAACAATATACCTCCAGGAGGTGTTAATTCCCAAATATCCATCAGCTGGGAATCTAGCATTCAGAACACCTAAGTTGATGGGAGAATGCCAGAATCAAACCCCACCACACCTACCTATCAGTAAAATTCTTTTTATTTATTTATTTTTTTAAAGCTCCATTTTATTTTTTAATTTTTTAATTTTTTTAAAAAAATCATTTATGTAGAGCAACAGACACAGAGAGAAAGAGGCAGATAGAAAGAGAGAGGGAAAATGTGCGTGTCAGGGCCTCCAGCCACTGCAAATGAACTCCAGACAAGTGCGCCCCCTTGTGCATCTGGCTAACGTGGGTCCTGGGGAAGCGAGCCTTGAACCGGGGTCCTTAGGCTTCACAGGCAAGCACTTAACCGTTAAGCCATCTCTGCAGCCCAATAAAATTCTTTTAAAAATTATATTTATTTATTTGACATGGATATATGTAGAGAGAGAGGGAGGGAGGGAGGGAGAGAGAGAGAATGAGTATAGGCACTCCAAGGCCTCTAGCCCCTGCAAAGGAACTCTAAACCCATGTGCCTCTGGCTTTATGTGAGCAATGGGGAATTGAACCAGGTCTTGCAAGCAGGTACATTTAACCACTTAGCCAGCCCTCCAGCTGCTCAATATTTTTTTAAAGACATTGGCTCATGTGACTGTACAAGCTGGCAAGTCTAAAGTCTATAGGGTTGGCATGCTCTCTAGGGGAGAACTGATGCTGCAGCTCAAGTGTGAAGATAGTCGATTTCGCCTTCCTCAGGCAGGCCAGTCTGTCTTCCATTAAAGGCTTCAGTGGATGCACAAGGCCTGCCTACAATATGGAAGCCATCTGTTTTATTGAGATTCTACTGACTTAAATGTTAATACCATCTAAAAATGTTTTCAAAGATATTTTTAGAATAATGTTTGACCAAGTACCTGGTTATGACACCCTAGCCATAATGACACAAAAACTTAACCAGTGCAAGATCTGAGTTAAAATTGTCTGCAGAGTTGAAGAGCAGGAGAAACAATGTACAGAAAATATGTGAATGTTGGGCCTTGGCCTACTGCAGGCAAGTTGCATTTACTTTATATCTGAATAAAACAAGCTATATATAGCCCTGAGAGAATTTATGAAATGATCATTCTATACCCTTATCACTGTCAAAAATGAATGAAGTAAATTTGTCATGGGGGAGCTGAAGGAATCATGAGAAGGAGTCAATGAATATTCCTCAAGTATGTCAAATGTTCTAGAAACTGTACGGGACACTGTATGGCCAAAGTTACATTTGATCTTCTCAGCCACCTTGACACACGCGTACACACACACACACACACACACACACACACACACACACACACGAGAAGCCCAAGGACTTGAAATGGAAGGAATAGTTCAAAGCCCCAGAGCTGCAGAGTCAACATTGGACTCCTAGAGGGTTATTATCCTTTGGATATAAAATGTCCCCTCAGGCCTGTGTGGCTTAGCATGGAGCTGGTGGTTCTGTTCCTTGAGGTTGTGTAACCTTTAGGAAGTGGGACCTACGTAATCTAAGTAGAACACTGAAGGTCTGTTTGAGGTAATAGCAGAACGTTCCTTTCAGCTCTCTCCTCCTAACAAGCACCTTGGACCAGATTTGAAGACAAAGTTTACTCTGCCTTCCTGCTATGATTGGTAATATCTCCATAGACTGTGAGGCAAAAGAAATCATTTTCCTTTCTGGTTTGGATTGTAGAATGGCCCCCATAGTCCCATGTGTTTGGGATTAGGCCTCACACTTGATCCTCAGTTGGTGGAGCCTTTGGGAGGTGGAGACTTGCTGGAGAAGGTGTGTCAGTAGAAGAAGGCCTGGAGCTTTCTTAATGCAGCAATCTACTTGATTTTCACAGCCAGCTCACACTGGCTGCTCCCACCCTGCTGCTGATGTATGGAACTTCTTTATGAAACTATAAGCCTGAAATAAACTCTCTCCTCCCATAAACTACTTTTTGGTTGGATGTTTTGGCCCAGTGATCAGAAAGTTACTGCTATACTCCCTTAAGTAATTTCTGTCAGATATTCTGCTATAGTGAACAGACAAGTAACAATTTCATCAAGTTTTCTCACTTGTAGTTGGCACATGTTGCTTTGCTGACAAAGCACAGTTTTCTAATGACAGAGAAGTTTCAAAATGATGTATGAGCTGAGCCTGGGCCTCCAGGGGTCCAGCCAGGGGCCAGATTGCATTAAAATGATTGTCCAGATAATCCAAGTTGGGCTGGACATCAGAACCTCAGTGTGAGTCTATAGAAGTGCCATTAACACTACATGGTTGACCTGTCTCCCATCCATCAAGGTGGCTAGTCTATCTATGTAAGGAAGATACACTGTAACCTGAGTGTACATCCCAGCTCTGCCATTTCTAATTAGTGTGACCTTAGGAGATCATCCAATTTCTCTGAGTCAATGTCCACCTCCAAGCAGGGGTTAATGATGCTTCCCTTTCAAGGTTGTGAGGAGAAAAAAAAATATGAAAATCTTTAAGGCTATACCAGGGTTCATTCCTTGAAAATTATTGGAACTCAGGAAATGTGAAATTTTTTGTACCACAGATTGAATGTGTCTGTGAAAAAAAATGAAGAAAGTGATAAAAGTGCTACTGAAACTTGAACTCAAACCTATGCACATTTCAGTGGTGGAGAATCTTGGAGATGATGTAGGAGAGAAAAGTTGGTGGTAGATTGATTGCATAGTTTAATATGGATATAGTCACAGCATCAGGGTCTGCTCTGTGGGCTAGGGGTTCCAACATGTCTGCGTTCTATTATTACCCTGGTCACCCCCATGAAGTTACAAAGTAATTCAGGATCTGTTCTTCTTTTTTTCACATCCCCCTTTTCTTCTACCTTCTCTGTCTACCTTGCTAGTCCTTCCATCTCTTGTCTCTGCCTCCTCTCCCTGACCTTTCGTTTTCTATTTTTTCTTGTTGTCTGTCCTTGAGCATTATCTCCCTCCTATCTGCTCTCATTTGAGCTTGGCTTTGGGTCTAGGCTTTTCTTCTCAGGCTCCAGTGGTTCATTCCCATTAAGTTTGACAATCTCTCATATATCAATTAGAAAGAAACAGTGTCCTCCCACCTTCCCCTTCCTGGGCCTACCATGATGCTCAGTTCAGGCACCATCTGTTGCATTCATCCAGGCTGTGGGTGAACATTTTGTGGCTCTGGGGAGGGAGAGCTTACCAAATACCCAGAGGTAATGTGGCTTGTTTGGATAATGATATGTTGATATTGATAGAGTTTTTGAATGAGGTTGGGAGGGGTGGCAGTAGGGAGAGCGGTTTGCAGGACAAAATCAGCCCCAAAGATGTTTACATAAGCACTTTCCCCCGGCAGCCTGTCGAGGCTTTTGGCAGTGTCACCAAGGCAAGAGAAGCCAAACAGATGGATGGGATTTGCTATAGTCAGAATCAGAAACCCTTGCAGCTCAAGGGAGCAAACCTTCTCTCTCCACATGTCGTCCTCTCCCCAGAACCAGTCAAAGCTTTATCAGCTCAGGACAAAGAAATTAGAAATAGAATGTGAAAAACTAGCCTTTAGGAATTGATGAGTGTCAGAAACACGAAAGAAGGAGGAGACTGTGGCTAATGTATCCGTCAAGGTCTCAGCTGGCAAAGAAGCATTCTCAAATAGGATTTTTAAAAGAATTCAATTAAGCCCCTAGTTGTGGAGATGTAAGAGGTATGATGAGAATGAGCAAGGAAATATCAAGGTACAGGGGCAATATATATATATATATATATATATATATATATATATATATATATATATATGTATCAAGAAGCCCCATGGCTCCTGGAATTGAAGAGGCAGGGATAGGAAATAGCTTTATTGAGATCCCAAAGAAATGGAACTGTGGGAAAGGAGCTCCTGGAAGACACTGTAACTGAGGGCCTAAACCTTTATCAGAGGTTTGGTACAAAGCAGGAAAATGTTAGGGAAGAATCACTTCTACATTCTCCCCTCTAGTATACTTTTGTGCATCCCACTGGCCAAGCCTAATTAGAAGCCAGATGACAAGGAACAAGGTGATGCATCCCACAGGGTTCTAACTCGAGACCTGACAGGGGGAAACCATGGGTGCAAATGGGGAACAGTCAGCACTGATGAGAAGTGTAGACACATTGTGTTGCCTATACTATGTTGGATAATCCTATCTAGATAATTAGGTTTAAATTCTCTCTTCCTTTTCTTTTTTAAAATATTTATTTATTTTCAAGGACAGAGAGAAAGCGGGAGAGAGAGAAAGGGATAGAATGACCACATCAGGGCCTCTAGCCATTGCAAACACACTACAGGCGCATGCTTCACTTTGTGCATCTGGCTTTACTTGGGCACTGGGGGGACTCTATCTTGTGTTGTTAGATATTGTAGGCAAGCACCTTAACCACTGAGAAATCTCTCCAGCCCCTCCTCTGCCTTTTATGAAGGATATCTGCATGTAGAATCTGCAGAATAAGGCTCTTTCTTAGGAATGTCTGACCCTGTCCTTCTATCTCCATGTTATAAAAACTATTGCATTTTCATGTCTAAAACCAAAATTTTGTTCACTCTGGTCTAATGTCCTCTCTTACAGTTCTTCCCCTCTTACTAAGTGTATCAGTTACCTTCTCATTGTTAGAACAAAATAACCTACCTAGAAACAGCTTATGGAAGCAATAATTTATTTAAGTTTACAGATTTGAGAGTTAGTTTCATTATGGCAGAGAAACATTGCCCAAACAAACATCTAGAGTGCCACATCTTACCACTTTAGTAAATATCAAGCAACAAGTGGGCTCACTATGAACTTCCAGTAAGGCTGGGCTAATACACTTTGAATTCTGCCCTAGTGACACACCTCTTCTAGCAAGGCTTCACCAGGGGATCATGTACGAGGCTTAATCAGAATCACTTGAAGATATGAGTTTGGGGTACATGCCACATTCAAACAACACATTGAGAGATATCATTATATAGGCATACAAAGCCACAAGTACAAAGTCCACACTAGGTACCTACTACTTTCTTGTCTACCTTTTATAGTCAGTGACAATCTGGAGGAATTTTATCTACAGTATAATTTTCAAACTTGCCTACTTCTCAATCTGTACTATTAGACTTCTTCTGTCTGCTTTATGCATTCCTCTTTCTACTTCTCCATCTTTACTATGGTTGCCCTGCTCTACATGACCCTCAGCTTATCCTTGGAGGCTTACTCTGCTACATTTCCTACCTAGTTGTCATTCTCACCCTCATTTTAGTTCTCCTTAAAGGGATTCTTCTCTTCTGTGATGCAGCAATCATCTATAAATGCAAGTCTGATAACACCACTGTTTACAACCTTTAGCATCGTCCATCTTTACTGAGACACCACAGCCAAGGGATAGTGTTAGAGCCAGGGCTGGGTGGATCCTTATCATTCCTGGTCCTGGTCCTGGGTTGTATCACGTCATTGGCTTCCCGTGTTTCAGCCACAGTGGTCAATTGCAGCCTATTCCCTATTCCTCTTACCCAAGAGAAATTGAATTAATGTGCATGCCAGGATCTCTTGTCACTGTAAACAAACTTCAGATATATTTGGCTTTATGTGGATACTGGGGATTCAAGCACAGACCATTAGGCTTTGCAAGTAAGCACCCTTAACCAAATTGAGCCATATCACCAGACCATCATTTGCTGCTTTTGAGACAGTGCTGTAGTATGTAGCCTAGCCTGGCCTTGAATTCAGGATCCACCTGCCTCAGCTTCCTGTGACTTATGAGACTATAGGTATTCACCACCGTGCCTGGTTATGTGATGGGCATTCTACAAAAACTGCTGAATGAATGTGTGAATCACTGGAAAGATGACTGACTGACTCAATCCTGACAGGAGTATGTGAATCCTTCCCTTAAGGGATTCAATCCATTGCTTGTTCTGGACTTTTGACCACAGTTTAGCCTTCTTGTACGATTCAGAACAAATCACACTTTGAGTGCAAGGATCAAACTGGGTTTATCATTGTTTCTCACAATTACACTGTAGCCTTGTGCTGATAGAGGCTGGAGTACAGGGTCTATACTGGGAATCTCCTTGGATCACCTTCACATAGACCTGATTTTAAATATCTGGTAAGAAGACAGCAAGAGAAGTGGGTGAGGAAGTTATAAATGCCAACATATGGTTCATTTGCATTGGCAATTGTCTTTCTTAGCAATCAGATTTCCCAGAGTCCCCGAAGATGGGGCTTTCCACAGAACCTAATACCCAAATTAGCCTTCTGGTTTTTGACTTACCCTGTAGGCACATCTGTCTAAGCTGATAAATTTTCCTCAGAAAATAGAAGTAGGTGCTGATATGTTCAGGATCCTTCTCAGCCTAATCTGTAGAGCCCTTTCAAAGAATCCCTAGTCTTTGGTGCATGCTATATCTGGGCATCAGACAGCAGGTAGCACAACCTGGAGAAGAAATCCCCAGCCTCTGGAAGAAGGCTGAGTTTGAAGATTTCAAAGAAAAAGCTTTCTTTGGGAATTTCTCAGAACAAAGACAATGAGGCCATTTAGTAATGTCCTACTTTCTTCTTTCTGGTTTCCACCCCTTGCCTTTGATGTTGACTTTCCCCTTCCTTCCCAAGCCTTGATAATTTTCCTTTTCTTTTATCTTCTTCATTTTTATCTCTGCCTTTCTGATCTCACTTTTCCCATTCACTGGGACTTCCTACCAATATCACTTTTGAAACTTTGCGAAGTTATGGCCACTGACAAATCACTGGAGGGTGTTGTTATGAAGAAACCTCAGTCTGGAAAGATGTGAGTTTGTTCCCACTTGCTTCAGTTTTCTCTCAGTAAAAAAATGGACTCTCAAATTAAGTGATCTACACATGCACACTGGTAGAGACTTTAGAGTTTGTGTGTGTGGTAGATGCATGTGTGTATGTCCTTACACCTAGACTAGGAGGAAGGGACTTGGGGGGACACTTCTTACCTGCAGTGATGAGAGCAAAACTTGGTGTCCAGCTGCATCAGTCATCTCATTTTGAGCCAGTTTCTTTCTGGTACCAGAACTTGCTGTTATTTGTAAACCTTTTGTGGAACTTCGGTCATAGGTGCACGCAACAAAGCCGAGGTGATTACATGGCATCTGGAGCTTCAAATTTGACAGTTTTAGGCACCCTCAGCCCCTCACACCTCAACAGAAGCGCACCTAACAGCTGAGCCAGCTTGCAGTGCTGTGGTTTTGATTACTATGATGTTCTATGATGTTCAGAGTCATTGTCCTAGTATGGGTCACCATTGCCCCTGACTGGCTTCTGCAAATATCAGGGTTGACATTTTTCCTTGTCTCTACTTTTATTAGTATTTTTTAAAAGAGATTTAATTTGGATATGTCAGTTTCTTTTTCAATGCCATTCAGTGATAAGGTTTTGCCATTTAGATATAAAAGTCTATATTCCCAAGTATGGTTGGTATACAAGGTACCTTTCCCCTTCCAGCTTCATTATTACCCACTGCTTACAAACCCCAGTGCCAGCATACTAAACTCCCTTCAGTTGCCCAGGAACCTCACTTCTCTTTCTTCAGAGCACCATCCTTGCTTCTCATTATGCCCAGGGGTCTCTTTCCACATTTACTCTCTAGCCCTGCCCTGATCTGCTGTCCTTCTCACTTTCTACTCATCCCTAAGATCTACATTTAGATATTGTTTCTTCCAAAAAGGACACGTTGATTTTCTATAAGGATGATGAGATGACCTTTGTCAGTGTCTTCTTTCAGAAGTAATGCATAGTATCTAATTGCCCAGATATATATCCTCCTGAAATATAAATTATTTAAACCACAAATGGTTTCTTAATTTCCACAACCATATTGCTAGGACTTAGTGCACTTGCAAGAGTGTAAAACATACTAGAGAAAGCCAACACTGTATTTGTTCTTAGACCAGTGGTTTCCAGACATTGATTGGGTCAGGGAGGGAGTTTCAGAGACTCAAAGTAGCCAATCCCAGTCCTCCAAGGACTGAGGGTGGGCCAAGCCTTAACCTCAGCCCCCGTTACCACCCTGTAGCAGCCGCTGAAGCAACACAAGAGACAGTGGAGTCCCTGATGCAGAAGTTCAAGGAGAGTTTCCGCGCTAACACCCCCATCGAGATCTGTCAACTGCAGCCAGCCTCCCGCAGCGCCTCAGCAGGGAAGCGGAAGCGGAGAAGCAAGTCTCGAGGTAGGACCAGCAGGCTGTACCAAGGTCCCAAAGTGGTCGGAAAGCCTCCTCCCTTACTCCCCTTGATCATGCCGTGATGTTAGGATGTACATCTGGAGGTAGACCTTAACTCTGTGAGTGCCAACTGCCTCATCTGAGCATGGGAATGGATCATTCAAATGTTAAAGTGACCAGGAAGATGAGAATAAATATAAGGAATGTTTCTGGTGCCAGGACCAGAAAGCAGCAAATTTGCTTATGGTACTGAAAGTTGCAGAGCATCAGAGAGGGAGAGTGGTGCCCTGGAAAGCACTAGACCCCGTGTATTGGAGTCAGGAATCCCAAGAACAGGGATTGGTGACCTCTCTTCAGAAGTCTGAAGTAGCTTCAGGTACAATATCATCATAAATGGAAAAGAACTGTTTTCACATGTCCATTCTGCTACTGACTACCTATGCCCCCTAGGCTTGTCCAATAGACTTTTCTAAGCTGTGCCTGTCCCACATTGTATCTTAGTATAATGCCTAGCATTCAATAAAACCAAAACATGTCCTCCTCCTCCTTCTCCTCTTTCCCTGTGTCTGTTTGCTTACGTCATCACATGCGCTGACCAGCTGCGAGACTTTGTGTATAGGAGGACCCACTTGCCACACTTGTCACAGTCCTGTTGTTTCAGTCCACTCAGTAGTCTCTGGCTCTTAACATTTGCTCCTCCTTTTCCTATGACTTTTTTTTTTTTTTTTGTCACCTCCAAGTCCATACAGTTTCAGTGGGGGATCCAGTGCCTCTAGATGTGCTCAGGCTTATGAACTTACCATTCAAAGCTACACAGGGTTCTGATCTCTCTTGCCTCTTACAAATCCATGTGCTCTAACCTCTCTGCCCCTCTCACGATATTCTTTCTGTGTAACATCCTCTATTTGGCCACTGTAACTGTTGTTTATAATTTTATTCTTTTTGTGTGTATGTAGAGCAGTGATTCATGTGTGTGGGTATATGTGTGTGTGTCTGTGTGTGTGTCTGAGTGTGTACAGATGTGTGTGCCCTACACACATGCTTGTAGAGGCCAGAAGATTTCAGGCATCCACTTTGATCCCTCTTCTGCTTTCCTTCCTTGAGACAGAGTGTCAGAATGTCACATTGAAGGTAGAGCTGCTATTTTCAGTCAGACTGTTTGACAAGTGAGCCATGCAGATTCTCTGGTCCATTTCACTCCACAGGACATGGGTTACAGTGGCATGAGGACACAACTAGCAATTTACATAGGTACTGGGAAATGAACTCCTGTCAGCTCAGGCCTTCTCAGCTCACATACTTGCACAAGAAAGCAAACTTACCTACTAAGCCATCTCCCCAGCCACTAATGTTTTTAGGCATTTATTCACATGTAACTTATTCAGAGTAGTGGGCTATATGATATGTACATCTTATTTCGTTTGTTCTTCAGAGGAATCCTTTACAGCAGGTGTAATAAGGCCTATTTTACAGATGGTCTCACCAAGATAGAAAGAGCTATAGTAATACATTCGAGGGACACTCTGGAATACCCCAGGGTGTGGTAGAGTATTTCAGGGAATATTTACCAGTCAGAGTTCAATACCTTTTAGCTTAGCCATGATGTTCTGTACTAGGGAATCCTACCTGCCTTTCCAAGCACATGAATGGCACATTAATTGTGACAGTCACAGTTCACTCTGAAATCCCTTGAGTTTCTCTAATACACATGTCAAGCACTTGTTTCATCTTAGTGTGTGATGATTTGCTTATGTATGACACTTTCCTTAGTTTTACAGAATTCTTTGGAGGTAAGGTTGTCTTATTATTTGAATGATCTTTGTGTTTATGAGCCTAGATCTATGCTTGACACGTGACAGATACTTGCTACTTGTTGAGAGAATTTCTAGGTCCTAATCCTGTGAAACTTTGAATCTTGAAAAAAAACAAAATCTGTCTGTTTAGCTGAGGCTATATGTCAGCGTAGATGAAATGATGGAGTTATTTCTGTGGGTGCTAATTCCATCCTTGTCAGTTTCAGCCTATATGGCTTTGAAAAATTCACTGTTTCATCCGAGCCTCAGTTTCACGTTCTGTAAAACAGGGCTTATTACCTGCAAGACTGCTGTGACAACCTGTGGAAATAATGAGAAGGTTCAGGAAGTATGTGACAAGATTACAGGAATGTTATCTTTGTTTGCCCTTCCCACACCCAGCTAGGCTGAGCACGCATTGTCACTTTAAATTTCACTCATCACCTTTCAACATTCACCAAGCATCCCCCTGCCAAATCCTCCCTATACTTACACACCCCATAAATACACTTGAATAGAAGTTAACAACCTCTCCTGTCTTCAAAACTCATCTGACTTAATTTCTTTGCATCACATTCTAAACTTTTTTTTCACAAACTTTTCAGGCATATTCATTTTAAGTACCATACTGCTCTTTAGCAGGCCTTTTCTCTAAGACATTTGGGTAATTCTTATTTCATCATCAAAAGCAATGCCAAATAGAGGATTTTTGTTTTGCTTTTATTTTCTTAGCAAAAAATTTCGACTTTAACTTTATAACCTGAATGTCTCACCCTCTTAGAGCAGAATTTCTGAGACAGTATTGATTAATACCTACTATTTGATCTAATTGTATTGAATATCAAATTATTTTCATCTGTGAGCTAGAGAGGTCTCAGAAAACTAAGCCATGAATGAACTCAGTGTATAAAATTCATTTCATTCTTTCATTCATTCTTTGTCACCACTTTCATTTCTTGCCTTCTTTTTGTAAATAATCCTTCCTTGTGATTCATTCTCACCAAGACAACCACAGTGATCTATCTAGAAGCATAAATGAGATAATACTTGCTTAGAATCCTTGGATAGGTTCCTGTTGCCCTTAGACTACACACTGCACTCTCTGGCCTGGTGTGGAGGCCCTGTGTGGTAGGCATCAGGCTCCTGCTACTCGCTAACATCATATGCACTGTGTTTCCTTGGGCTCCAGCCAGACTGGCATGCTGCATGTTTCGTGAACACAGGCAGCAGATACCTTCTTCAGGGCCTGGAAACTTGCTTTCTTATTCCTTCTCCTTGCTGTGGCTCTTTCTGCCCCTCCCCTTATACATAACTGCTCTTCTGACTGTCTCCTCATTTTTCACTACTCAATTCAAAAGTTAACTCCCCAGGAACATTTCCCCATGGCCACTAATAAAATGTTTTACCTTTGGAGCACTGGATACTATCTATTGCATTATTTTATTTTATTTTTTAACTTTTTTTTATAATAGTAGCTATAATAGACAGTTCTATAATGCTGGGATGAACATCCAATCAAACACAGTGTATGGGAGGAAGGGATTTATTTAATGCTCACAGATCCAGGTGAAGAAGCTAGCTCCTGTTCATAAATCCAAGTAGAGAGACAAAACCAAACAGGTAGTGCCACAAGCAAGCACAGGCAGAGCTCCAAACCTCTCTGCACACCTTTAGGCAGGAATTCAGATTTGTACCCAGTGACACACCTCCTGTTGCAGAAGTCTTCCTGCTAGGGGCTTAAGCTACAAACTCAATTTTAATAAAACATATGAGTCTATGGGTCCATAGATCCACACTACCATAGTAGTTTTTTTCTATGCTTGTTTACCCTCTTCCTCTCTTGACTATATGTCTCATATTTGTAAACCTAATGAATAGAAAGTACTTCATAATTTCTTGCTGAATACATAAACACCAAATGTCTCAATAAAGAGGCTCAGTTTTATAACTTAGGATCAGATTTATAGGTTCAGAATTGGTGGTGGAATATGGTTCTGTACTGGCTCAGCGCCTCCTTTTACTAACATTCAGAGGCTCCTGTTTATCCCATGGACAGACACATGAGATATAATGTTGTTAAGGCATTAGCCAAATAGCCCAATGGCATTATGCTTGCATTTTTTCCCACCATTGGAATAAAGATTTTATCAGAAAGAAGCAAGCATAGTGTAACTTAGTCCTACACTTCGACTTCTGTGCACCACAGGCCATCACGATTTTCTTGGAGAATAGAATTCCATGGTCAAAATTCTGCACAATTCCTCATCCTTTTGGAAATTCTAGAATTGCTCTTATTCTATTAAGGACACTGGGGAGTTCTGCAGTGCACAAATAGGGCTATTTTGTTTAACTCCCTGTCTGTGTATGATATCTCGCCTACAGATTCTGTTATTCTCCTGGAATATTTATTAAAATCCTGCTGAACAAAATCTTCCTCATAAGTACAACTTTTGTAATGCTCCATTACCCTGCATTGACCATCATGGATCTTGGATATGATGGTCTGGATAACCAGTCTTTAATTTTATCTTCACTCTCTCTGCCACTGAAGTGGCTGTGGGCCTTCTGGCCCAGAGTGAGAGCACCTGGCCGCTCTCTGCTTCATTAGGCTCCACGCCCAGTGTGTGGTGCCCAGTGGTTTCCAGCAGATGGAATGGGTATCTGAGAACCAGTGTCATGGAATTTAGCACATGGATAAAGGCAGCTCCAATGTGTTTTCGTGGCTAGGGCTTCCTCCTTAGAGGCCTGGTAGATGCTGTGTGCAGCATCCTTCATCAGACCGGGGAAGGCTAGTTGAGGATGTAATTGCTGCCTTCATGTTTGTGACAAGATTTTATGAGACAGCTGTTAAATAGCCACTCCCCATGTCCCACAAGTAGTGGAAAGGAGGCTACCATTCAAGTAAAATGGGGAAGGATTTGTTTTTAAAGTAAGGAAGAAGTTCTTTAGGCTTCTTTAGTTTAGACGGTAGCTTTTAAAAGCAGGACTCTATCTGAAATTTAACTCTGCCATTATCTTACTGTATAATCTTAAACAAATGAATCTAAGCTGTATATCCCTTCAGTTTCCTCTGCTTACTTTGAAACAATGATAATGATTTCCTCCTCACAGGTGGGTAGGAAATAACACCTAAAAGATGGTTGGCCCAGAGCTAGGTATACTGCCAACCCTCAGTAAGTAATGATCAAGGAGCTAGGGAGATTGCTCAGTGGTCAAAGGTACCTGCTTACAAAGTCTGCCAACCTGGATTCAATCCTCTAGTATCCACATAAAGCTAGGTGCACAAAGTATCACATATGTCAGCAGTTTGTAGAGTCAAGCAGCCCTGTTGCTCTTCTCTCTCTCAAAATAAATACATAAAAATCTTCAAAAAATCAAGAATAGTTAAAATAATTTCTGACATGAAGGCCCTGCCCAAGTGGTCTACAGAGTCTCTCAGATCCATTCATCTGGAACATGGCCTCTACCTTGGGTGCCATGTCTATAATTTCTACAAATTCCTGAACAGCCTCACCATCTATATTGTCATCCCAAACCCATAATCTGTGTTTTGTTTGTTTGTTTCATTTTCCAAGGAAGGGTTTCACTCTAGCCCAGACTGACTTGAAATGTACTATGCATGCTGGCCTTGAACTCACAGCAATCCTTCTAACTCTTCCTCTCTAGTGCTGGGATTAAAGGCAGGCATCACTGCACCCAGCCATATTTTATCTTGACTGTTAGAATGATCTTTTGAAAATACTGTAAGTCTGGCCACTCATTCCCTAACTACAATATTATCCTTCCACACTGTCACCTCCAATGGAGTTATTACAGATGTTGGGGTGAATTCTTCTTAAGACAGATGAGAATGAACACTTCCAAAAGTTAAACACTATGCCCAAAAGACATGAGTCATTGTTTTAAATTTCTGGTTCCATTCTTTAATAGAATATATATTATTCTATTTCATAGTATAAACATGCTTAGTACAGTTTAAGTTATATCCTATTCATCAATTAATTAATTTTGTATTAACTCAGGTTTTCAAATAATTTATTCCAATATGAATAATAACCATGATTAAGCTGAATACTAAGGGGGATGTCAAGGGTACTCTCATCAAAGGGTTTCCACAGTATTGAACAAGATAATGTGGGTAAAACATTTAGCAGAAAGAAGGAAAAGTTTCACATTGGATATATGTACTATATTACATGACTTATTATTATTCTTTATACCATTGTTGATATTACTCTTATTTTAATCAGTATTATTTCCACAAAGGGATATGTTTATCCAGCTTCAGAAGCAAGAATCTACAGGATATACTGTTTAATATAATTAGAAGCTAGCTATTTCCTAATAGAAAAGGTTTCTCCTAGTCTGGACTCTACCCTACCTCTGACTCGGAACCCCAGCACACTGATTTCTATAGCTTCCAACATCTTTCCACTTTCCTTTTAGCCATTGTCAGACTCTGCTTAAAAGACCAGGCACTTCTTACCTTGAGAATTAATCTGGAATTTTCTCTGTAATGACTATCCTCACACTGTTGTTTCTGGACTTACATAGCCCATCCTAAAAATCTGGATACATCTGTCGCCTTCTTGAATATCCATGATAGAAAGGACAATGATTTGTGCTCTCTGTAGCCTATGTTATAACATATGGCTGGCCTAGAATATTATTTGTCTAAATGAGAGAGTGGCTGGATGGATGATTGGGTGGGTGAATAAAGCAGGTAGTTGGAAGACTCATAGAAGGTAACGTTTAACTCTCAGGTAATGTCTACCATCTTTGGGACATTTAAATGCTCTAGGAATAGTGCTCAGCACACAGAAGATCTGTTAAAAATCCAAATGGGTTCATATGAGTCCATATGGGTTCGCCCCAATCAACAAAGGAGAAACTCAAGCTCACATATTTCAGTAGCTTTCCAAAGGATACTCAACTCATGACAATTGGACTATGAATCTATAACCTACATTTAAATTATAAGATGATTTAGGTTCTCCTCTTACCTACCCTAGCTATGAAAGTATTACAACTTGGTCTGATAATTAGAAGGAAGTTCATATAATTTCTTTTGCCTTGGCAGGACTTTCTGTGTTAATATTGCTTCTGTAAGAGCGATAGGAACTAGTGTTCTAAAAAGAGAGATATCTTTTCTTAGCTAATGTAAAAATTTCCCTCTTTGGACCTTTACTAGACCCACAGAGTTACATATCACCAGGATCAATCAGAAGTTATGACTATATCTTGCTCTGTACATTTTTTTAGGCATCAACCCAACTTTTTTTTAGAAGAAAGGCTATGCCATCTGTATCTCTTTCTGTCATCATCATATTATTTGTTGAAGGAAGTATGGAATCAGACATTTTTAATACAATGAAGGTACTGCAGGTTGGTCTAGGGTTTTTTTTTTATGAAAGTTGAAGATTAATAGGAAAGAATTCACAATGGAGGGATTCTTGAAGAATGTCTTGATATTAACCAGGAGAGAATTTGGTAAGAAAAAGAAATTATGCAAATTTACATGGGTGTTAAACTACATAGCACAGTAGGGTATATCTGGAAGGAAATCTGCACCAAATAGATGTAGGTGAGGTAAGCAGGCACCCAGTCTTCCACCAGAACCAGACCCTGGATTCTGCTCCTGTGCTTTTGAGCTGTGTCTGCCTATGGAAGACAGGCAGGTCCTAGTTCCTTCATTCTTCTTTGGGGAAAAGCTCCAGAGTGGTCTTTCATGTTGGGACACTGTCCCCATGATGCAGACATATGTAAATTCATGTATGCTTTTGTTTGTTTGTTTGTATTGGCAAGTTGATATAAATTATTCACTTACTTGGAAGAAACAATCAGAAACATTAGTGACTTTAAGTTAGTTGCATAATGGGTTGTTGCTCCACTTAAATATTGAACAGGCAGACCCAGGATCTATCTTTGTTTTTTCTGGTCCCTGGCTGAGTACTGCTGATCTTTCAGTTTCCACTGTGGTTTTCTTTTCCTTCCCAAGGAAGTATATGTGAGGTTCAAGGAAGATAGCACAGAGAGTATCAAAAGTTAGAAGAATATACACGACTTTCTTCCGGGGAAAAATATTTGAAAATACTACATGGAAAAAGTGCCCATTTAACCATTGCTAGGAAGCTTTATTTTTGATTATTATCATAGTTTTCACAGCACTGAAGAAAACTCATATTTCCCCCAATGTTTCAATCTCCTCTTATATTTTACAATAGATGTCTTACTAGTCAGTATGACAATGATGTCTTTCTTTGTAACAGCAGAGGAAGTTGCTGGTAAGGTATATATTCTTTTTCTAGTAGTTTTTTGAGTTTCTGATTCTGAAAGCATTTTCTCTTTTTATTTGTGCTTGGTAGTGTTTATGATGTCTTTCATATTTTTTAATTTATATTTTAGTGAAATATGTGTATGCTGACTACGAAAAAGAAAGTATCAAAAGAATATTGATTTTTATTTAAAATATGAGATGATGACCATCCTTAGGAGCACTACATAAAACAGAGTGCCCTGGAGACCGCACTGATTCTGTGGTGACATGTTCTTTCCTTTTTTCCCTCTGTACCATTTATCTAGCCATATCCACTGTCAATATCCAAAACTTGTTTCCTTCAAATCATATCCTTAAGGTCACTTTGTCCATGAAATCTTTACAGTCTTTCCCAAAATGAAAATCTTACACACTTCCTCTAAACTTAGAGGATCTATTTCCTAACTTCTTTTAGCTAATTTTCTTTTACTACTTTTTGTTAGAGTAATTGATGGGCACTTCTTATCTTCTCTATTGATGAATCTGCTCCAGTGCACCAGCTGTATCCACAGCTGATCTTTCAGCTTCCACTGTGGTCTTCCTTTCCTTCCCAAGGAAGTATATGTGAGCATGCTTGAGACACTTATGACTAGACCTGTTTCTGACTAATGGCAGGTGTTCAGATAATGCTTGACAAATCATCAGATGCTTGAGCATTCTGGCTGACTAGTCCAAGAGCAGGCTTTCTATTCTCTGGGTTTCAGTTTCTCCATCTCTCATACTGTGTAGCTTTGCAGCAATCCACTGAAGTTCTCTTCCAGAAGATGTGTATATTTGTATCCCAGCTCTATCACTGACTCATTCAGCTTTGGGGAATGACATGCACTATATCTGCATTATCTAATGTGCAAGTTATATAATTATATGCACATTCTTACAGGGAAGCCGGAGGATTAGAGTTGATGCACATAAAGTGCTCAGCAGGATGCAGTGAACAGAGGAAGTGCCTAATAAATCTTTGTTTTTGTTAATTTGGAAAGCCAAGGTGATGGGCTAGATAATTTTCTACAAATCTCCTCTAATTTAAATTGTCTTTGATGGCAAATCTGATTCATAAGCATTATTAATAACCAGATTCTAGAGTTAAAATATATATTGCTGGGAAGAGGATTCAATTGGTAGACTTCTTACCTCAACAGTGTGACTACCTGAGGTTGGGTCCACAGCCCCCATATAAAAGCTGGGTGTGTTGAGGAATGAGTATAATTCCAATCCTTGGAGGAAGTGATGGGAGGATACCTGGATTTGCTGGCAAAGTAGTCTAGCTAAATGGGTGAGCTTTAGGCTCAGTAAGATGCCATATCTCAAAAAAAAAAAAAAAAAAGAAAAAAAAAGGTGGAGAGTGTCTGGGGAAGGTACTCAACATGACCTTTTTACACCACACAGAAGCACACATATGTACACATGCACCCCACATACGCATGAACAAGCATACACACAACACATGCACACATACTTCACCCACAGCAAGCTTGCTTTTGAACCGTACCATGCCTTAAGTGCAGTGGAGGTATAGGAATGTGGCTGACTGCCCTCAGGATTTAACCCTCAGCATCTGCCAATGTCATACCTGCCATTCTTCTTCAAAGACTAACTGCATCTTTGAATCAGAGCCTGAAATAGTCAAAAGCAGGAAATGAATCCCTCCTTGACTAGGAAGCCTTGTCCATAAGTCTCTGGCTTTCTTTATCTTCACCAAAGGTCAGGCATGGGAGAGCTAATCTGGAATCAGAGCACACAGCTGCCTCCATAAATTTTCTTGGATGTGTCTTTGGGAGGAATTTGCTTTTCTGAAAGTGCGTGCCTCCTCCAGATGTTTTTCCTTGTACATCCTAAATGTGTCAATCAGCTTCTAGTCAATTCCACAAGACCTGAAAAGTGGAGAAACAACTACAAGAGGCTTCTGCTTAAGGCTATGGGCCAGGTCATGGGAAAGGTTGAAGACAACTCCGGGCAATTCTGTCATCATAACGGCACAATACCATTGTCACCCACTATTGCTGCAAAGTAAAGTAACTTCCATTCTCTATTGCTTAATTCAAATCAAGCACTTGGACATCATTAAATAGGAGAGTTCAGGTCTGGATTGGGCAGGCTCGGCTGATCTCTGCTTTGTAACTGTGTTCAAGTAGCTATCCAAGTTCTCTCACATGCAATAGGGCTCCTTAAAATGGATCTCTAGGTTGATTTATCCTGCCTGACACTGGGTACAGAAAATTACCACATTTCATTTTCACACACCGAAACTAGTAGAGTTAAGAATGGCATTCAACTGCCATAATCCACACATCAACATGCTTTCAGGCCATGGAAACATAAAATTCACATAGGTTGTGTGACCTATACTCATATTGGCTTCCAGAGACTTTAGATAAAGCATGCTATTAGAAATTAACAAATCCTACTCTTTCAAATTTAATTATACTGAAAAAGATCAATTGTTTAGGAACTTAAATATAGAAGCTTTTCATTTTCCTATTTTTGAATTAGGCTTGGTTAAACATAATGTGGCTATGGCAGAGAGCCTCCCAAGCAATAGCAGCTTTCTAGCTATTCTCCCAATAGATGTTCAGAGCATGTCATTCAGGGCTGTTATTGAGTATACTGGGCTTTTCTGTCATCTTTATATTATTCTGTGTTTATATGTCTGGGTTTAAGATCTGAGTACAACCCATAGGAATGAAGATAAGTCCAAGCTCTGGAGGTCCTGCTTGCTGCTGATTTGTGCTTGTTGCTTCTTTGCTGGATGTTTGGTTGTTTCTTTTTGCTTGGATCTGTGAAAGGGAACCAGATTATTCTGACATTGATGGTACTTCCCTTGGATCTGAAGCTGAAATAAATCATTTCTTTCATAAACTATGTTTGGTTGGATGTTTGTTCCAGCATCATGGAAGTATCTACTATACTTTCCTTCCTGATCGACCTGCCTATGAGGAAGCAGCCTCATGCTCCTTGTTTTTTCCCCTGATTTCCCAAACATCCATGATGGAACATGCTTCTTGTCAGGCATTTACTTGTAGTGATGTGAAAAATTAACTAATATGTATAAAGATACCAAAAGGCGGGCTCATAGTTGTGCTGTGAGAAATCGGACCATGTGGTTCTTAGGCTTTTGAAACTGATTATGGGAAGAGTATGGAAGAATGTGGAGCTATGGTCTAGAAAAAACTTAGAATGCTATATGCAGAACTCAGTAGGCCATTCTTGTGCATATATGATCAGAATACCAATAGAAATGCAGACTGTACAGGCCAGGTTTATCAGGTTTCAGAGCAGAACAAGACTGTTTTCAGAAACAGGTCTAGAAACCATTCAGATTATAGTAAGGCAAAGAATCTGGCTGCATTCTGCTCATCTCCTGAACAGTTAAATGATGCTGCACTAAATATTAATAGACATTTTCTGGCAGAAAAAAAAATCAAAACACTATAGCATTCATGTTCTGATATGTTTACTGCTTACTGATTATATCCAGATTTATAGTGGATGGGAACAGACAGTGAGACAGGAAGATACAGCAAAATGTGCAGTTTAAAATGGAAAGAGCATGAGGAAGTTTGTGGACAGTGAATCTGTAATTGTTAAGTAAATTAGCATTATTAAAGAAAAAATGACATGTGTTGCACTGGAATAATAGAAAAGATGCCTTGAGAGCAAGACCTCTGAGAACCTCAGTGTATAACATTGAAATTTCATTGGAAAGGAGAGTGCCTAAAATTATTGAACCTTTAAAGTAATTTCCTGGGGAACAACTTCATAAGGAAGCACTCTCTCATGTTCAGCTGCAAACACGCATAAAAGCTGCTATATCTGTAGTCAAAGGTGCCAGGCTATGTTTGAGTTTGAAGTAGAACTTGGCATGTTCAATATGATGCGTTTTTGCAGGCATACAAAATGCAACGGTGGACATCATAGAGGCTAGTGTCAAGGTGCCCCAAAGCACAGAGGCCATGCAGAATGTGACAGTTGCATGGTATGCATGGAGCTCCCAGAAAAACCATGCCTAAGGTTGTGAAGGTGAAGCCCAAGTTGCACTGGAAATTCCAAGATCCTAGAGGTCTCAGAAATATGGGGCATTTACTGATAAAAGCTGCTGAGACTGAGCAGAGTTGGCCCAAAGAGAGGCCACATGTCCTGCAGGCACCAGAGCTGGACAGGTGAGCCTAACCAATCTTGTTGGAGCTCAGATGATGTCATGGCTCAGATTCCAACCATGGAGTTTCAGGGGTTAGTGTGAGTTCTGTTGGGCTTCAGGCTTCCTTTGGTCTGTGCTTCTCTTCTTATCCTCCTGTTCCTTCCTTCAGGAATGGAAGTGTTTTATTTGTGTCAAAGTATTTTGGAACTATATAACTTGGGTTTTCTTTTATTATTGATTTATTTTCAATTTATAGAAGCTCATAGTTAGGAGATTCTGTTGAGTCTTAGAAGAGATGTGGGACTATTGAATGTGCTAATACTGAAAGAGTATAGTGATTATTTTAGGGAATATTTTGAAGTTAGACTAAATGTGTTTGACATTGTAAAATAGCCATGGGTCTATGTAAGCCAGGGTCAGAATTTTATGTTTCAAGAATGAAATGGTTCCCATAGGCTCATGTGTTTGAACAGTTGGCGTCTATCTATTGGCAATGCTTTGGGAGGTTCTGGAACTTTTAGGCGGCAATCCCTAGCTGTCAGAGGCAGAGCCATCAGAACATGGTTGTAGGTTGTAGCCTAGCCCTACTTCTGGCCTCAGTCTCTCTCTTTCAGTTTCCTGATGCATCCAGATGTAAGCAAGAAGCCTCATGTTCCAGGAACCATTGCTATGGATGGCTCCTATCACCATGCCTTCTCTGTGATGTTGGATTGTGTCCCCAAACTATGAAGTGAAATACAGCCTTCCTTCCTTAAGTTGCATCTTGATAGGCATTTGTTTCTGCTGTGAATCCTGGGAACCATCATTCTGACAGAACCCCATTTTGTTTTCTGCACAGGGGAACTCTTCTTCAGATTCCATAATATGATATTGTTGTGAAAAGTTATGAAATGCAGCTGTAATGCTGGACTTCCTCCAATATCCATATCAGCCTTGGTGTCTTCCCAATTAAATGAGGGGATTCATTTGAAGAAAACTTCACAAATTTTAAGATAGGGAAAGTCTCAGATGACCTTTTTGCTCTTATGGAGAACTTTGGTGAAACTTCACCAGACTACTGTCACTTGGAGAATCATAGATGGAGCTAGAGGTCATGGGTGGCAAATACTGCATCATCTCTCTCAGATGTGAATCTAACCACATTGATCTCATAGAAGTCAAGAGTTCATTTGCAGTGGCTAAAGGCTGTGGCATGCCATTCTCTGACCTCCCTCCCTCTCTCAGTCTCTCTTTTTTCCTCTATCTCAAATAAATAAATAAAAATGTTTAAAAAAATAACAGGAGAATAGAGGGAAGTAAATTTCATGACTGATTGACTAAAAAGTACCAGATTCTAGTTTCATAGCAACAAGAAGTTCTAATATAGAATAGGGTGATTATAGATGATAATTATATACTATATTTCCCAGTTAGGGGGAACCTTTCTGGATCAGAAACTAATCCTTTGGAGTCATTTATTCAAAAGTGGTCAAGTTGATTCAAGCCTGGTGGATAGCTGGAGTAGTTTATCCAAGCATGGGCTATGTGCTTGTTATAGGAGAACTTGAAAGAAGGAAGGAAAACTGACTCTTGGAGTCATTAAAACAAAGGGTGAACCTGCTGCCTCTGCTGTCCCCATTGCTCTGATTTTATTTTTTCTGGTGGTGATTTCTACTGACACGTACTCATTGGATTTTTATTTAGTTTTGTACTATTAGATATGGACATACTTTGTATATAAATATCACATGTTGGTACCATCCTTTCCTTCCTCCCTGCCCCTTCTCTGAAGAGGCCTTCCATACTGGGGATTCAGGTCAACTCCACGGAGATTGTACGTCATGCATTATGGGGGCAGCAGTCAATTATGGGGGAGAGGCAATGTCTCCCTGCAAAATGTCCCAACTTGTGCCTCTAACAGTCTATCCTACCCATCTTCTGCAAAATTCCCTGAGCCATGCTGGGAACATTTTAAGTCTACTTCAGTGATGGGCACTTAGGAGCCTCTGGATCTCTAGGTGTTGAGTGTCCTCAGTATCTTTCTCCATCACCCTTGTGCTGCTGTCAGCTTAACTAAGAGAGCAGTATTCTTGCGCATTCCCCCAATTCCTTTGTGTTTTCAGCTGGGGCCAGGGTGGAGCGTGCTGGGTCATTTAACTCCTCAAGTCCAGTTCCCATCTGAAAAAAAGAAGCAGATTCTCTAATGGAGTGTGAAGTCAGTACCCATTAAATTGGATAACCATTATTAATTTAAAGAGAATTAAAATGGTTTAGACATTCTTATAGGCTCAAGATAGTGGGAGCTTGACATTGGAAAGCATAAACATTATCTGAATATGATTATGACTTGTTTCCCAGTTCCAGATATGGTTTCCTTTCCACTGAGTGGATCTTTTAGCCAATCCAAGAGCAGTTGGTTACCAATCATGTCTCTGTGCCACTATTGCACTTGTGTGAATATCACGCCAAGTTGTTTGCTTCTGAGTGGCTTAGAATTTGAGTTGTTTAGACAGATGTTGGCCACTTTCCTCTGGCAGCTCATGTAGCTCCTTCCATCACTAAATGGGCTAATACCTGGGCTAATTTTTTCATGGAAAGATTTTTTCTTTCACCATCTATTATGAGGTATACTTTTGCTGGGTAAAGTAGCTTGTGTTGGAAGCCATCATTTTGCAGACTTTGAAAGACTTTTCATAAAGGTTTTGTTTTATTTTATTTTATTTTATTTTATTTTATTTTATTTTATTTTATTTTATTTTATTTTATTTTATTTTATTTTATTTATAAGAGAGAGAGAGAGAGAGAGAGAGAGAATGGGCATGCCAGGGCCTCTAGCCACTACAAACGAACTCCAGACGCAGGTCACCACCATATGGGTGCTTATGCGGGACCTACAAAATCCAACCGGGGTGCTTAGGCTTCACAGGCATGCTCCTTCACTACTAAGCCATCTCTCCAGCCTGTTTTTCAGACTTTGAAGTGTTCCATTCCAGGCCCTTCTGGCTTTCAGGGTTTCCATTGAGAAATCTGATGTTATTCTAATGGGATTACCTTTGTATATTGTGAATTTCTTCTCTCTTGCTGCTTTTAACATTTCCTCTTTGTTTTCATTGTTATGAGTTTTAACTATGATGTGTCTCAGAGAGTTTATTCTTTGGTCCTGTCTGTTTGATGTTCTGTGGGCTTCTTGTATCTCGATGGGCTTATCTTTTGCAAGATTCAGAAAAAAAATTCTTCAATAATTTTGTTGAGTGTGTTTTCTATGCCTCTGGTCTGGATTTCCTCTCTTTCTGATATACCCATGATCTGGATGTTTGGTTGTTTTAGAGTGTCCCACAGTTCTCTTGTTTTCTGGTAACTTGATTTTTTTGAACTTAGAAAAGTTTTTAGCCTACCTATCAATTTCTTCTGTCTTATCTTCCAGGTCAGAGGTTTTCTCTTCCACATGAGTAACTTTTGTTGGTGAGTGGTTCTAGAGAGGTTTTTATAAATTATATATTATTTTTGTTTTCTCTTGTGTTATTTAGTTTCATATCCATCTCTTTTTTGAGGTATGATTTCAATTCAAATTCTGATTTTCTTGATGCCTCCTGTAGTTCATTCTTGCATTTGGTCAAGTATTCATTAAGCTTAATTAATTGGTGTTGAGGTCTTCCATTTCTTTACTTACCTTCAATTTATTCATATCTCTTTGGAGTGTTCTAATGTTTTCTTCCATCAAGTTAAGCCTACTGTCAAAGGATGAATACTATAGGAGATAATTCTTTCATTGATAGGATTGTTGGTTCTTTGATAGTTTGCTTCATGTTCAGAGATTTTTTTTTTTGTTTTTTCAATCAGGGTCTCATCGGTTATTGTGTTTTCATTTTGGGAATGAATTTGTGTTGCTTTCTGTATGATTTCATTGGAGGCTTTTTTGCATTGCTGTCTGCCCATTTTAGGAAGATTCTTTATTTTACTAAGGAAGAAGTGAGTTTGTATACTTTGGTCCATTTACCTTCTGACTCAGGTGAACAGGGATGTTGGTACTAAGAGGCCAGTCAAGATACCAGAGCAAAAGGCCTAACTCCACAGCTCATGCAGGAGCCAGGCCTCCCTGAGCCAGGCCCAATGGGACCTGCCAGGAGTGGGGGACTAGGAGGAGTAAGGGAACAGGGATCTGGCCTACTTTGTGTTGTGCCCTCCAGAACATAGACTGATGCAGGAAACCTAGACTGGGGAGGTGGGAGGAGCCCAGATGCAGGGATCTAGCCTACTCAGTCTGACTGCTGTGCCCATCCACACACTGAAAGTGCAAGGAACTCATACCCAGGCAGTAGGAGGAGTCTGAATATGGGTCTGGCCTACTCACTTGAGACCACTGTGCCTGCCCACACATTGACCTAGATTTTTATTGAATGGCCATAAAACAGTACTACATAAATAAGATGAACAATACATGGGCAAAGGGTAAAGAACTTTTGACTTCTGATAATCCTTAAGCATCTGTTAATGGAAGAGATTTAGGGATATAAACTACTGGACTGTGCTGATCCAGAGCATGCACATGGGTAATTAGAACATTCAGAAGGCTTATACCTCTATGGACTTGTACAACATATGCACCAAGACTAGCTTCTATGTTCCCAGCAAAATCCCTCAAGTCAAATTGGAGCATCATGTCTGCCTTAAGAGGGGATACCTCCTGAGGCTGATACAGCTTGTTCCTGGTCCTCAGCCTCTCCTTGTGCTTCTGTCATTGCTGATATCCATGGAACTACAATGCAAAACCAGACAAAAGATGTCCCCACATCTATGGATTCAGGGTAAGGAGGAAGAAACAGGCAATCATCAACCACTAGGGCATTCATGTATGGTGATTACAAATCACTGGAAACACATCAGCGAGTATGACCTTGGTGCTGATGACAATAGCTATCCAGCAAGGTGCCATCAGATGGCAGGATGCCATCTCTATTTAAGATTCCTCCAGCAAAGAGGAAATTACAGAAAGAAGGGATCCTGAGGCCAATTCTGCTTATATTTATCCTACTTTCTATTGGAGACAGACAGCTGGTAAGAAACCCCTACTGGTCACTGATTTTGTACCAGTTACTGCTGTAGGTGTTTTCATATCTATTGCTGTTATAGATATTCAAAGACATGGAGTTACTTGTATGAGCTCACACAGTGTGTTGGTGGCAGGGCATGGATGTAAATCTGGTCCCATCTATTTCCAATGCTACTCCAGCCTTTTCTGCTGCATTTTAGCTGTGGCTGTTTGTGATGCCTAGAAGACTAGTTTTCATCACCTCTGTGGGTCTCTGAACACTCACAGCCCTCAGAGTTAGACTGAAATTCAGAAGAAATGAAGGCAGCAAGAAAGACTCTTTATTGAACACCTTAATTACTTTGATGGGATTTTCATTCATTTTCTTGCCTAATTATTATTAAGAATATAACATCTGTGTAAATTAGATTTTAGGATTTTCCTGTAACCTTTTGTGCAATTTGATGTGAAAAATAAATAAATATATAAAAATCCTAACCTTTAGTATCATCCCATGATGAGAAATACTGGTTTGATATATATGGTCTGATTTTCCCCACCACGTGTTAAGAATCCAAATGCAGCAAACCATTAAGGTTAAATGATGATATCACAAACTTACTCAGTTTGCATTTTACATCCACTTGAAAACACAAACCCCTCGCCTCATTAATCCTTTGCAATCCAATTTCCACCCCTCCCCCAAGTGAAATGATCCTTTTGGGACACATTTATATCCTTTTAACAGCCGCCTGACAGTTCTGCTGATGGAGTTTATATCCAACTTTGTTACTGGATAGTGACAACTTGCCCTGATGGATATGTGTACATAATTATTCTCTCACAGTTAGATTTAATTAATGCTTACCCTCATCATGATCTTACAGCTAGCAGGCTTTCTCTACAGGAGCAGTTAATGGCAAACGGATTTTCTTTTTAGCCAACAGGGACTCCAAAAGGCTTTATAAAACTCTTTTTTTTTTTTTTTAAGAAATGGATAGAAAATAACTGCATCCAACCTCATTTATTTTGTTCCCACTTCGCATTAATGCCACATGTAAACAAATCAAGGCTGCACATCAGGATGAGCCTGTTAGATCTGATCTCAGACCATGAATATGACTACTCTGAGCAACTCTAACAGATGACTAAGAGAATTTATTTCTGTTAACACTGTGGCTCAGAGTAAAGGCTCCCTGGCTTTGTTTTGCTTTTGTCTTTAGGCAGAATATGAGTATATAGACTACTCTCTTCCAAAAGGCCACCCAGAGTTAAATGATTAATTGCTATGTGAGAGAGGAGATACATAAGAGAAATGTTGGAGAGGACAATGAGAGCACAGAGGTAAGACTTAGATAGAAGATGATTAGGAAGTTCATAATAGGAAGACAGAGTGTGTACTTAAGAAGCCCTATTAGATAGGAATACTTAACGACTAATATATCCCAGTCCTTGCTTGTAAAATATTAATGTGCCATTTGCTTTTTATTACCATAATGATGGTGCCTTGTGTTTGTAGAGAGCTCAACAGTTTACACCAAATTTTCATATCCATTATCTCAGGTGATCTTTGCAATTACTTTGTGAGGCAAGCAGAGAAACATCCACAGACGAGCAAACCAAGGACGAGAGTGGCTGAGTCACTTGCCCACTTTAGCACAGCTGAGAAGTGAAAAGAAGCTGGCAGTTAAGACACAGTTCCGAATGCCAAATCCAATGCTATCTTCATGGCTGATGGCACTTTCCTTTAGGGTGGAAAATGCACACAGGGAAGGTTGACGTGAGGACTCCAACAGCAGTCCCAATTTTGGCTTTCATTTCTCTTATAATACATCAGGAGGCTCTCAGCTAAAAAGCGCCATTGAGTTGTATGTCATACAGTGCTGCTTGCTTTAATGATTGCATACACTATTAATGCTCATTATTGCTGTGAGTTTTTGTGGGAGTTTTTAATCTAGCAAGACGCCATAGGTTTCTAGTAAAATGTGGCCATTGTTGGTTAGAAAGGAATGCATCTTTCCTCCTATGATATCAGATAATACCTAACAGCCTTGACCTTGATTCCCCAAGAGGCCTGACATTAAACATGAAGTCATTTCAGACTATGGAATGGGAGGTGGGTGTATAGAAATCATCTGGTAATATGGAAGAAGAAACAGGTATGTAAAGGGGAATGGCTTTTTCTCCTTTGGGATACCTGACATATAATGGGCTTCCCAATGCTTACCTCTGTCCAGCTACCACAGTGATGACCTTAACTTGGAGCCAGACTGTGAAATCTCCTCTTATGTAAGTGAGAAAATGAGGCCTGGAGAAAGAATTGACTTATCTAAAGCTTTATATGAACTCAGGGGCTGAAATTGATTCTGAATTCCCCTTTATTCCTATGAATTCAGTTCATGCCCATAAATGATGGCTATGTGCTGTGCTACCTGCTAGATTGCATGCGAGAATATGGCTTCTTGATCTTATTTATGTTGTGAAGAAAAAAGATGTGGAACATACACAGAGCTTTAGAGAAGAGAGCTAAGGTATGGTCTGTATGATGGTGGTTAGGGGAAGGAGTTCTTACAGCTCCAATTATAGACTCTTCCTGTTTACTGTTGTTCTTTTGTTTTCTTGCCTCCTAATGGTGTTTTTACTATGTTTTACTTGTTCATTTATCTGCCTGCCTGCCTCTGCATATGTGTATGGCATGAGTATGGGCAGTCCAGGGTGCCTTGCCACTGCAAGCGTTCATTGGCTTTATATGAGTGACTGGGAAATCAGCCCCAGGCTACTAGGTTTTGCAAGAAAGTGCCTTAAATCATTGAGCCATCTACACAGTCTCATGTCCCCTAATGTTTTCCCCTCACTGAATATAGAAAGGTAAATTTGGGATTGAAGAATAAAGGATAAAAAGGTAGAAGTATATTCATTTTATGCTTAAAGTTTAGACACACAGAATCATGTTTTATTTCAAACTAAGGGCTTTCTTCATATCATGCATGATGCCAATTTTTGCAAGACATTATTAAGCCATCACAATATCCTTGTAGGTAGATAATATTCCTTTCAATAGCTGTATTTTACAGTGAGAACAATGAGGCTCACAGACCAAGTTCACTTGCCAAAACCAGATAGTGGATCAGTAGTAAATCTTGGATTTGAATTCTAGTCAGTTGTACCTCAAAGCCCAAGCTCTTAACTCCGGCATATATGGCCTCCCTCATGGAGTGCTAGAGCAGTGGGTAGAGGATCCTGATGCCCACAAGGTCTGCTTTGAGTTCTTGCTGCTATGACACAGTGACTCAAAGGCTGTGGACTCTTCACCCTATGATAGCATGGTAGAAAAGTCAGCTTGACACTCTGCCACTTAAGGGCAGAGCCTGGAACTGGGTTTTAATAGCTTCCCAGGTGATTCTTATATATGGCTTAGGAGAACGACTACATGTGAGAAATATTTCCATCCTTGATTTCTTTTCCCTGGAATGCCAGGGCCTTGGGTGCCTTGCAGTCCAACAACTTCAGCTTCTTTTGAGTCTTTGTTCTGTTATCTGTTCTCTGGCTGTTGGGGTATGCTGTTCCATTTTACCTGAATGGTCAAAGTTGGCTTCAGAGAGGGAGGGGTGTAAGCTTTAGGAGCAGTCTCAAGGAAGTGCTTTATAATTCCTATGGAGTGTCCAGTTGTGGCATGTGCCTGTCTGATAAAAGTACAGGAAGGAATTTCCAGAGATGCCTATGTGTTTTCCTCCAATGTGACACCCAGCTAGGGATACTTTGTTGAGTTCTTAAAGGTTTTCTTTTTTTTTAATTAGTACTGAATAATTGTGTGTGTGCGGGGGCAAGATCTTTACATCTTTATGCCAAGGCTCCTGACCAGTCAATGACATTACACATTAACAATATCCCCTACCTTGAATATCTTCTTAAGTATGGTTTCCATTTCTGTCACATCTTGTATCCGTAGACAAATCTCCTCTGTCTGAAACTTCCTGTGGTATCTTCCCTCCCCACTCCCATGTGATCATAGGTACACATTGAGTAAAGTCCCAGCATAGTATGATGGAGGAAAGGGACCTGAACCTACTGTTCGGTTTATGTGTGCTGTCTTCTCACTTTCGCACCTCATTCTGATTATGCTATTTCCATCTTGTGGTAAAGCTCCCACTCTGATTAGAAGTTGATCCTTGGGGGCACCTTATGGGGTCTATCTTTAATCTGCCAGATCTTGGCTACAGCTTTTTGATATAATCAATAGCATATCAGAAACCTTCCCTTCAGCCTATCCCAAAGACATTTCTCTCCATTGTGAATGGAATAACCTTAGTCTAAAAGCCTGGGAATCTGCATTGTATGTCTCCTAATATGCACTTGTCATAAACTCATTGTGTGTCTATTACTAACAGCAACACATTGCAGTCTTCACTGGATCATATGGTGCAAATGGCAGGTTGTTTACATCACAGCATAACTGGTGCAGAGCCTGTTCCTACTCAGAGCTGGCAGCCTTCCATGCCACTTGGAAAATGGGTCAAGGAAATACTCCCAAGTGTGTCATTTTCTACAAAGAAGTGAAAAAAGCACCTCAGACATCTTGCTTCTTTCTTGGAAACATGGGGTATAAGATAAAGTGATTTTTTTTTCTTTAATTTGAAATATATGCTGTGACATACTCAAGCTAAAGATTCCTATGGTTTTTCACTAATTTAGTAAACCCCTAAAACATGTATCTTTCCAAATAATTGAATACAATTTATTTGTGTTGTTCATCTGCCACAATGACCATGACTTGTCAACATAGTGTGCTCTTCTGTAAAATGTCCTGGTGTCAGTGTCGCTCCAGACTATTATGTCAGAAGGTAGGCAGTAAATACAGCCATAGAAATATACTGTAAATATGTAGCGGTGCCCACTTTTTGTGAAAAACTGCTTCTGTTCCTTCTTCCTGACACAGAGAGAGGGGGGGAAAATAGCTGTTGTGTTCCTTTATTCTCACACTGGAAAGTATGTGCAAGGGCCTGGTGAGTACTCCAGAAGGTGCAAGATGAAACCTATGAAGAAGACTGGAGAGATGGCTCAGCATTGAAAGAACTTTCCTGCAAAACCTAAGAACTGGAGTTCAAGTCCCCCGTACCTACATAAAGCCAGGTGTACAAGGCAGTGCCTGTGTCTGGAGCTCTTTTATAGTAGGTAGAGGCCCTGCTGTGCCCATTCTCTCTCTCTCTCTCTCTCTCTCTCTCTCTCTTTCCCTCTCACATATTCACATTCCCTTAAATAAATAGATAAATAATAAAGTAGAATTAAAAAAATATGAATTATCAGCTTTAACACATTAGTGATTTTTAAGATTTTTTAAATGAAATTTTTATTTAATTACTTATTTGAGAGTGATAGAGAGAGAGAGGCAGAGAGAGAGAGAGAGAGAGAATGGGCACGCCAGGGCCTCCAGCCACTGCAGATAAAGTCCAGATGCCTGTGTTCCCTTGTGCATCTGGCTAATGTGGGTCCTGGGGAATCGAGCCTCGAACCGGGGTCCTTAGGCTTCACAGGCAAGCACATAACTGCTAAGCCATCTCTCCAGCCTGATTTTTAAGATTTAACATTCCATAGCCTTCCTTATCCAATAAAGAATAAATTTTAATTTTTTTTTCAGGGAAAACACTGAAGAATTACATGCATCTATGATGGAATGCTGTATTCCTCAATCCCTGAGTGTTACTCATCACTTACTTTATCCTCAGTACAATATGCCAATCATGGGCAACTCTCATGGCTGGTGATGTAAAAGTTTCCACCACCATGCTATACTGGGATCTTTACTCAGTGTGTGCATATGGTCACCTTGGAGTGTAGAGGAAAAACACAAGGATCATGTGGAGGGGTATGTCCTGTGCAGATAAAGGCACAACTGAAATTGGGCACTGCTATGCTTGAGAATTATAGTAGGGAACATGTTAACACACAATGTGATTGGCTTTCCAGGAGCCTTAGCAGAAACGTATTCAACACTCTACATTTTTATCAGAGTCCAAGGAAGCAATGAGAAGAGCTTCCTGAAAAGTACTAAGTGTGTCTATGTCCATGTGCATTTGACACTGTGGAAGTGGCCACTGTCTCTGATATAGACCTAGGTCAGAAATCAGTTCTGTATCTTCTATGCTCAATATGGCTTGGGTGCCTGGATATGAACTTATATTCAACTGCCTTTGAAATGGATGATGCTTTTCTCACTGCAGTGTATAGGTCATTCACATACATGACCATAACTCACTCCAAAGAAGTCTTCTTAACGCACATGTGACGGGATTATCTCCTTTTTTATGGGTCCTCAAAAATTAGTTTATGTTTAAGAACTTGTTCAGATACAGAAACTGTGCTCATGGTAGATGTTGGGCAAGTAAATGGCATAATCACACACTGACTCATTTTTCAGGAAGTCCCATAATGTGTGTGGGAAGGTGGGATTTTCAGTCCTCCCTGTGAAGTGTGATAAGGCTTTCCATGGACCACCATCTTTTTCTATTCTAAAGCTTGTATCTCTCTCATGCCTAACAAGAGCCAAACTATTTTTCAGCATTTCATAATTACATAATCTCTGAATGTATATAAAATTTACTTTCCTCTGTACTTCTGAACATATATTATTTTCTTTAATATAAAATAATGACTGTGATATCTGCAAGAATCACTTTTCATGTCCTAGTGCAATTACCTTTCACTTCTCTTTATCAATACAGGAAAGCTTCTAAAGTCAGATTCAAGACACTTCTGTAAAATTTGGGGTAATATGTAATATAGTAGGAGATTCCCTAATTTTTTTCAGACTTGAGCTTAAGCCTTATCTGATAGTTAGGAACTAATTGACCTGATTTTTTTTTTTATGTTACTCCAGTAATTCTTTTTTAAAAATGCTACATTTGAAAGGAGCAGAGACGTAATCTGTGCAAAATCAGGAATGAAGAAGAGGATTGGCTCAACTATTGTTCCCAAACACGATTTTTGTTGGTGGTGGTGGTGGTGGTTCTACTATCTATGAGGGTCAAATTTACCATGAGCTTCAGAGGAAAGAATTCTGGAATCAGATGATGAAAGAATAGGGTGAAAGAGGCTTTAGGAGTAGAGCAAGACCCTTGGGGAACTGCTCCATATATGCCTTTCCTCTCAGAAAGCATGTGGCATAACTCTTGTGACCTGATTAAGGCCTTTGCTGCTCTGGTCAACAGAGCCTTAGTGCTCCACTCCTCAAGACAGAAACCAATTCCTGGGAACTGCTGAGCAGGTTGGAAAAGAAGGCAGCATGTCTAGTGAAATAAAATTCATTACTTCCATTTCCTTCATTTCCCCAGAGAATTCTGTCACTTAACCAGATAGGTGAATTTCTGAAAAGTGTGTGCTATTATAAGAGATTTACAAACCCACATATAAATTTTCTTCTTGATGGGCAGGCAGAGCAGATAATTTATCATTTTCCCTTCAGTGACATGACCTTGAAATTTTCCTAGTTTTCTCAAGTGTAGTAACTATTCATGCTTTCAAGATAATTATTTAACACACACAGAGAGAGAGAGAGAGAGAGAATGAGAGAGAAAGAGAATGTATGTTTATGTAGCTAATATGTATGTTTTTTATATGCATATATGCCAGGCAAAAGACTAATTCAGTACACAGTAGTGGAAAGAAGAGGTTCTGATAATCCAAAAGTTCTAGTTTACTGTAAGAGAAGCAATGAAGCTACAGCATCATCTAGAAAAGTAAGAACAGCAGAGAAAATCATATGGAAAAGCCAGATGTGGTAGCACAGGTCTTTAATGCCAGCACTTGGGTGACTGAGGTAGGAGGGTTACTATGAGTTCAAGGCCAGCCTGGGCTAGAGTGAGACCCTACCTCAAAACAAATTTTAAAAAGTAAGGAAAAAAAAAAAAAGAAGAGAGAAGACAGAAAAAAAAATGATGGAATAATAGAGGGGGGTATTTTAGATAAGGAGAAGAAGGATTATTTCGCTGAAGAGGTAGCATGTAAAGTGTAGTGAAAGCATTCCAGACAGGGAAAAATAATATGACCATGGAACCAGTGTTTTTGATGGTCTACTGTGGATGTGCATGAGAGGAGGGACAAAAAGAGATAAGACTGGAGAAATCAGATGGAGCTACATGATTAAGAACTAGTTGTCAGTTTTGGAGCTCTTCCTAAGATTTGTGGGCAGCCATTGTAACTCAAACAGGGTTATAGTTTGTTTTATTTACATATAACAATGTGTGTAGTAATGGCATTGAAAATGCTGGGATAGAAATGTATAAGCATTGAGAATTGTAGGAAGTTTACATCATAGCCAAATACAGAGAAGATGAAAGCTCAGTCTATGGCTGTAACTGTGCAGTGATGAGGCATGACCAAGGTTGAGAATGTGGTTCCATAAAATTATCCTGTGTGTGTGTGTGTGTGTGTGTGTGTGTGTGTGTGTGTGTGTGTGTGTGTTTTCATGTGTGTGAGTATAGAAATGTTGGTCTCTCAAGGCTTTCCACCTTTGTGAAACAACATCACTTTTTCACCACTATGTACCCCAGGATAGCTGGCCACCAATTTTCTGATGATTCTGTCACTCCCTTGCTTCATGCAGTAGAAATGCTGGGATTGTAGTTGCTTGCTTATATCACTGGCTTTATGGGGCTTTTGGCAATGCATATTCAGGTCATCCCATTTGCCAGCAAGTACTCTTTCCATTGAGCCATCTCCCCAGCCTGAGGATGTGTTTTTAAGAAGACACAATGAGAATTAGGTAGGAACCAATGAGATGAGAAAAAAAAAAATAGGCCATCATGATTTCCACATATTGTCTGCATTAAACTCATGATTGCAGATGAAATGTTTAGTATGGAGAGACTAGACAGAAGAGCCTCATTAGGAGAAATAACCAAGAAGGCTGACTGGACCGTGCCATGGGCACTTATCTAATTTGAAGAGAAGCTTGTGAGAGAAAACAGAAAATAATTTTCATTCTATAACAAGACAAAACAAAATGTTTGAATATTACACAGTGGGGAGGGATGACCACGTCTGAATAACAGTGTGTTGTGACATCTTCTTTGACAAGATGCTGTTCTCTACTCAAGTAGAAATTCAGAAAGGCTGATGGGACAGGTGGCAATTCAGGCAAAAGAAAAGCACCCTCTTTGCTCATGGGGAGTATTTCTGTTTGAGATGAACAAACTAATAATTCAGCAAACAGGATGAAGATGAGAATATCTCTTCAAACCATGGGCAGCACCATGATGTTAATGCCTACTGTGTGCCAGTTACTATATCAAGAGCTATGGGGGGAGAGCCCATATTTTGAGACATTGATGAAGGGGCTAATGCAGGGTATCTGTGAGGGTCCCACTTCTGTCATTTGCTGGTGGAGGACTTATTTTGCTAAAACCACAATATCTGATAAGTCATTGAATTGCCGCTGTTCCAGTTTCATGCCTGAGATGCAGAGAGAAGTAAGAGTGTTTGTTTCTCGGGAATTACCTCCCTGCCATTCAGTGTGACCACCAAGAAAGTTATTTGGTAGCAACTTGTCTTAAAGTGCATGTTAGTCACATGTTCAACCAGTCTGTAGTCACTCATGTATTTAATCAATGCTGGTTTCAATCTGGCAAGTCCATGTTATTTGGTTTAAGGGTTCAGTTCAATGAAAATATTTATGGGAGATGATGCAGTTTGGTAAGTAGTAGGGAGCTTGCTTAATATGTTTAAATCCCTGGGTTCTATTCCCCATTACCATAAAAAGTTATAAAAATAAGTTTGTATTATTCCTCAAAGTACATAAAGGGAAAAAAAAAAACCTACTTTTTTTTGACTTTTAAGAAATGTACCCTGCTTTCTATCCATAGCCACACCAGGCTACCATTGATCACATATTTGTCACCTTATTGGACTTACCTTTTCTTTTTGTTCCCACTCTACTATTTTTAATATTTATTTATATAATTTATTTTTGAGACAGGGTATTTTGTCGCCCAAGTTGGTCTTGATCTCGCTAGGTAGCTGAGGAGGACCTTGAATACTAGATATTCCTGCTTTCACCTCCCCGCTTCCCAACTTGAAGTGGAGGCTAATGAACTAGCCCAGTTGGTAGAGTGCTTGTCTAGGATCATGAAGCACTGGGTTCCATACCCAGCACCTAATAAACTTGGCCTGGGGGTTCAAGCATGTAATATCAGAACTGGATTTGCTTTTTCTAGGATGTCGTATGAATAGAACATGACATGTACTCCTTTGTGTCCAACAGCTTTCGTTCAGCACAGTGATTTTGAGATTCACTTTTAGTTTACACAGCCATAGCTTGTAGCTCCTTTTTTTAATGCTAAGTAGTGTTTACTTATATACAAATGCTCTCTTTCATCTATTATTCACTGATGGACACTTGAATTGGTTCCATTTTTGTTTTGTGTGTGTGTGTGGAGGGGGATGTGACTAAAGCTGCTAAGAATATTCTTTACAAGTCTTTGTGTGGGCACGTTTTATTTTTGTTGAACAAATAAGAATAGAGTGTCTGTGTCATATGGTTGTTATTAAAAGATTAACTTTATGAACACACAATTTTTTTCCTCTGTCAGTTTAGGAGCATAGTATGCATTATCCTTGGCAGCACATGAGGTTTTTACTAAAACCAGGACCATATCAAAACTGATAAGGCCAATATGTGTTAAAATTTATCTTTTTCAATTGTATAATGGCATCCCATTGTGATTGAATTTGCATTCCCATTGTGACTCAAGAAATATTTTTCTATGTGTTTTTTAGCATTCGTACTTTTGAGATATTTCTACAGATATTAGTTTATTTGTAAAATATATATTCTGGGTAAAAGTTTTATGTACATGTATATACTAGAAAAATGTTTTATTTGATGACTTATTCCATTTTTTACATCTTTTTTTTTTTTTCCTGAGTTTGAGAAAGAGAGCGGGAAAGTTAAGGGCATGCCAGGGTTTCCTGTCATTGCAAATTAACTCCAAATGCATGTGCCATTTTGTGTGTATAGCTTTATATGGGTACAGGTGAACTGAACTTGGGCCATCAGGCTTTACATGCAAATATCTTCTGAGCAATCTCTCCAACCCATTATTATTTTTGTGGGTTTTACTTTTGTAGAATAGAAAATTTAATTTGTAGGCCTGGGAATGTAGCACAGTTGGTAAAGTGTCCACCTATCATACATGAAGCCCTGGGTTCAATCCCCAGCACTTCAAAAGCATTGCAGTGTCATAACACTTGGCTTGCCTGCACTGCCAGCATTCCAGAGTTAGAGGCAGGAGGTGAGGTGTCAAGTGTTTGAGATCATCCTTGGCTAAATAGTGAACTCAAAGGCAGCCTTCACAAGAAGAGACCTATTTTTTTCATGTATTTCATATCTATTTTTATTTATTTATTTGTTTTTTAGAGAGAATAAGTCAGAGAGAGAAAGAGAGAGGGAGAGAGAGAATTGGTATGCCAGAGCTTCAGTCACTGGAATCAAACTCCAGATGCTTGTGCCATAAGGTGGGCATATATGATTTTGCACTTGCTTCACCTTTTGTGCATCTGGCTTTCTTGGGATCTGGAGAGAGACTGAACATGGGTCCTTAGGCTTCACAGGCAAGCACCTTAACCATTAGCCATCTCTCTAGACCCTGTATATATGTTATATTGTTTTTATTTTTCAGTTTTGTTCCATGTATTTGTTTTCTTAAAGCCATTGCCTATTCTAAAATCTGAAAGATTATTTGTCTTGTCTTTTATTTTCTTCTTGGGGATATCAGTTCAGCTTTTATATTTATCTTTATGACCTATTTTAGGTTTATATATTTTTGTTATTAACTCATATATATATATATATATAATATATATATGTGTGTGTGTGTGTGTGTGTGTGTATACACACACATACATACATACTTGTTTCTCTCCAATTGTTCCATTACCATGTTTTGAAAGACTTTCCTTTGACAACTTTGTCAAAAATGAATTCTGGAGCTGAGGAGGTGGCTTATTGGATAAAAGTGCATTGCTCTGCAAGCATGAGAACCACAGTTAAAATCTGTAATCTCAGTGTTCCCATCATGAGACTAGAGGTTAAAAAAAATCCTTAGTAGCTCATGAGACTACTAGCATACACAAAGAACTGTAATAGAGATCCTTCATCAAACATGGTGTAAGGAAAGGACTAACATCAGAGATTTTCCTCTGAACTCCATACACACCATGGCATATACATGCCCTTCTCTCTCTCTCTCTCTCCACACACACACAATAAAAATGTCAGTAATATACATTTCTGTTCTGTCCTTTGATCTAAACATCTGTTTTTCAACTGACACTGTACTGCTTTGGTTATTATAGTTTTATGTAGTAAGTTTTGAAAACATTTACTATAAGCCCTTCAAGTTTGTTCTACTTTAAAATTGCCTTGACACTGTAGGTTATTTGTAATTCTACATCCACTTTACAATTTTCTCATCACTATCTACTTATAAAATGTCTGCTGGGATTATAACTAGGATTGCATTTAATCTTTATTGGGGTTGGTATCTTAAAAGATTGTCTTCAATCCACAGGCATGATATTTCTATACATGTCTCCAGACTTTTTTTTTTTTTTTTTTTTTTTTTTTTTAGTTTCTCTTGGCAGTGTTTGGTTCTTTCCATAGAAGAGATCACCCATGCATTTGTTAAACATGGCATTGACTCTTTCAGTGTGTTTCATACTATTGTAAGTGGAATTGTTTTTGAAATTGCATTGTTTGCCATCAGTGTATCAGTACAATTAACTCCTTGTATATTTACATTTTTATTTCTCAGCTATGATAAAACCATATTTTCTAATAGTTATCTTACAGATTCTTGTAATTACTTTTATAAATAACCACCCCATCTTAAAATACATATAGCCTTTATTTTAATTTTTTAATGTTTTTTCAAATAATTTATTTATCTATTTATGAGAGATAGAGAGAGAGAGGAAGAGGAAGATAGATAGAGAAAGAGAAAAAATGGGCATGCCAGGGTGCCAGCTGTTGCAAACAACTCCAGATTCATGTGCCACCTTGTGCATCTGGCTTACACAGCTCCTAGAGCAATGAACTAGAGTCTTTTGGCTTAGCAGGTATGGGTAGGTGTTTTAACTACTAAGCCCTCACCCCATCCCAGGATATATAGTAATATTCCTTCCTTTAAAATTGGTGTACTTTTCTTTTTTTCATTGTATTGAAAGGGATAATGTCTATGCTTAATTTTCAATAGCTTGAAAATGACATGTATAATTTTTTTTTTTTTATCCAGCTCTATTCATCTTGTTTGATGTTTCCTGGGCTTTGGACATTTATTGCTTTGTATATTACAACAAATTTGGTGCATTCTATTTATTTATTTATTTTTTGTTGTTGTTATTTTTATTTATTTATCTGAGAGCAACAGACAGAGAGAGAAAGAGGCAGAGAAAGAGAGAGAGAGAGAATGGGTGTGCTAGGGCCTCCAGCCACTGCAAACGAACTCCAGACGCGTGCGCCCCCTTGTGCATCTGGCTAATGTGGGTCCTGGGGAATCGAGCCTCAAACTGGGGTCCTTAGGCTTCACAGGCAAGCGCTTAACTGCTAAGCCATCTCTCCAGCCCAATTTGGTTCATTTTAATCATTAGTTTTTTCCCCACTATCTCTTCTCTTTAATGAGACTCTAATTGTTTGAATTTTTTTTTCTTTTCTGGTTATTGTTCAGTTGATTCCTTAGTTATTTTTTTTTTTTTTTAAATCTGTGTGTTCTTCATACTAGAAATATCTGCTATTATATCTTCAAGGTCATTGATTGTCTTCTCAATTCTAATAACCCCATGTAGCAATTATTATTTCTTTGATTTTCTTTGTTTATTTTAATTCATATGTTCTTTGTTTATCAGGGTCTCAATATCCAAGCTAGGATCAAGCTCATCCTCCTCTGGCCGAAGTTTCTTGAGTGCTGGGGTTACACAGGCACACTTTGATGCTGTGCTCAGTAATGTTTTCATTTCCTTTTCCTATTTCTCAATTCAAAATAATCTCCATTTTTTTTTCACTGTCTTCATCATCTTCCTAACTGATGATTCTAATATCTGGGTATTCTTCATATGGAGTCATTTTATTTTTTTGGTGTGGGGGGTTGAATTTGGGCAGATGTCCTTTGTAGGAAGACTCTTGGATTTTGTCACATTTTCCACCACATGTTGGTATTTTCTTTCTGAAGACTAAAAGGTACAGATATACTTTGACATTGCACAATTCTCTTTACTTTGGATTAGACTAACAGGTTAGGATCCAACTCTTTCCTGTTGTATGCAGTAGCTTTACTCTCAGGTGCTATTTTTGACCTTTAGCTGAGTTTACTGGGGCAGCCTTCACTCAGGTCCGGCTCAGAGTTCAGCCAGATTACACAATTTTTGGCCTCTATGAACACTCCTTTATTTTAAGTTTTAGCCTTACTCTCCTTAGATGATCTGACGTGCATGCAGTGGGTCCTCATTCCAGAAACAGCAGACTTTATTTTGGAGTGCTGGCTGCTTTAGCATGAATCCTGTTCAACTTTGAGAAAAATCTTGAAGGTAGAAAATTCAGCCTATTCTGATTGCTTCCTTCATGTTTCAACTTCTTTCCAGGATATACCTGCCTTTATATTCTCTTCCGGACCATCAAATAGTGTTTGATTTTTGACTAGAAGCTATTATTTTAACTACAAGAATGCATATCTACCAATCTCCTACTCCTATTTTACATGTGCAGAACCTCTTTCTTATCGAAAAGTTATCATTTGTTAATGCAGAATTTATGTTTTCTAACCCCATTCTTAAAATTAGTACTTATCATCCTCAAGGTCTGGCCATATTTCAGCATCATTCATGATCCCCTAAAGTTGTATATTAAGGTTATTTTCCACTTTCAAATATTCATAAATGCCATTATAATGCATAAAGTCTTTTACTATATTTAGCATGGTTTCCTTAGGGTTAATTCCCAGAAGAGAATCAAAAGAGATGGTCATTTTTTTAACAGTCTTTCTTATATTGCCAAATTGCTTCCCAAAAGGGCTATGGAAATTTGCTCTGCTTGCAGCAATATAGGAAAATGATCATTTCATAAAACCTGTGGCAGCACTGAATATTAGTTAAATAAGAAATAATATTTCAATATCAAAATATAGAAAATTATAACCTGAAATTTAGGAAATACATAGTCACATAACATTTTAATGATAGAACATAGAGCTTCCCAATTTTATGGCCTGAAACTCTAAAATGAAATAGGTGTTCTGAAGATAAGACTACTACAGAAAACAAATGAAGAGATTAACAAATAAAGATAGGTACAAAGAGAGATGTCATTGAGAAGCATAGACAGAGAAGATAAATTTATACAGAAAACTAAAAGATAGGGGAAAAGGGGAAACTGCATTACAGTTTAGCACAAATGTATAGGAGTGCTCCCAGAAATGCTGAGACTTCAAATTTGTGAATGCATGGTGGGAAAATATGAAAGAAAACCAACAAAAATAATGCAAGCTTTAAAAATTGTTTATGGAACAATAAGAACAAAAAATTATTGTTCTACTGCCTGAAACAGCTGGAACCATATTACCAGAAAAAAGTATAAAACTGCATTCATTCTGAATCTGTCAGAATGTCACTTATATTTAGAAAAAATGTGAAAGTAGGAAAAAGAGAATAAAGATGCTTCATGTGGAATGGAGTTCTAAAGGATATATGAGTCGTGGTAAGAAATACCTGCCTCAATTTCAGTCTCTAAATGTAAGCAAATTACTTTTGTAGTGCTAACATGATTTGATCATATGTCTTCACAACCAGAAAGTTGATTATAATCAAGAAGGAATTAAGGCAGGCAGAAGAACTTGTAAAATTCTGTAGAAGGACAAGTCCTCTTTTTACAATTAGATGACAAAAAATGATTTTAATTCTTGAGGACCCTGAGATCACTTTGTCAAATATACATTGTTAGTGTGTTTGAATAAAAATTGAGAGTGCTGTGTTTGAATGGCAGGTCTGAGCCTAGAAGTTATCATGTGCTCTTTAGAATAGATATGCCATTTGAACTATATACTTTGCATGCACACTTTGCAATGGTTTATTGCTCAAGTAGGTCAGAAAGAAGCCACAGACATGGGATAACTGGATGTACACAAGGTATTTGGCAATGCTTCTTATTAGTGTATTCATTTTTGTTTATTTTAATCATATAAATATATATACACACACACACACACACACATATATATATATATATATATATATATATATAGAGAGAGAGAGAGAGAGAGAGAGAGAGAGAGAGAAGAAGAAGAAGAAGAAGAAGAAGAAGAAGAAGAAGAAGAAGAGGAGGAGGAGGAGGAGGAGGAGGAGGAGGAGGAGGAGGAGGAGGAGGAGGAGGAAGAGGAGGAGGAGAGAGGAGAGGAGAGGGAGAGAGAGAGAATGGACATACAGGCTTCCAGTCACTGCAAACAAACTATAGATGCATGAATGACCTTGTGCATTTGGCTTACATGGGTCCTGGGCAATCAAACCTGGGTCCTTTGGCTTTGTAAGCACACACCTAAACTGCTAGGCCATCACCCCAGCCCAGTCTAAGTATTTAATTTCCCTGTTTAAGTATAAATTCTGTGAAGCCAAGGAGTATCTCTCTTCTCTGTGTGCCGATTTACTTCTTGGTTCTTTTTAGATGTTCAACAGATATTTACTGAAAAATATTTTTTTTAATTTAAAGGGAGAAATTATAGGATGTTTGATTATATACTCAGCTTACTTTTTATTTAGTTATATTTATTTAATTAAGGGACTGATGTCATCCTGTGTAGTTCACTAGCCATCAGTCCTAATGTTCTGTTCTCAATACAGTTTTCAGCAAGACAGATGCCAATGCCTTACATAAAGAGTGACCAGTTGCGGGCTGGAGAGATGGCTTAGTGGTTAAGCACTTGCCTGTGAAGCCTAAGGACCCTGGTTCAAGGCTCGGTTCCCCAGGTCCCACGTTAGCCAGATGCACAAGGGGGCGCACGTGTCTGGAGTTCGTTTGCAGCGGCTGGAAGCCCTGGCACGCCCATTCTTTCTCTCTCCCTTTATCTGTCTTTCTCTCTGTGTTTGTCGCTCTCAAGTAAATAAATAAAAAATAGACAAAAAAAAATTAAAAAAAAAAAAAAGAGTGACCAGTTGGGAAACTGGGAGGAGAGACCACAGTTAGGTTTTCCAAGCTATTCTTTCTCCTAAGTATTGCTGTGGTCTTGCCCAAGAAAAATATCCACTGTAAACATTGATTTTTCTGATACTTAAAACAGAGATAGCCTCACCCACTCTCACTTTTCTATGTACTAAATGATTTTTCACATACATAAACTTCTATCCCTGATGCTTGACATTTAGCAGGAGTCTAGTAACTATTAGTTACCTTTCTTCTCTTCTGCTTCTTTTCATATTTATCTAATTTATAGAGGGCATGTAGTCAGGGAATAGTGAAAATAGAAGATCAGGGGATTAGGACTAAGTAGCTTGAGAGAGTAGAAGAAAGGTCTGAAACATACAGATGCAATTTGGTAGTACAAAATGTTCTTTGCTTTGGTTTAGAAAAATCAATTGTACAATTACGTGATGGGAAAGATTAACTTTATTTGTAGTAGATATGAGCAAAGCACTAAGGACATACTAAGCATAAGTGAGCTGGAAGCAAAGCTGAGGCCATCCTGTGTGTGTGCCTGTAAGTCTGGTGTTCAGAGAAGGGAAGCTGATCGTCTGTTACTGCTCAGTGCAGATCATGGTGATCACACCTGTTGCCATGCTTGACTCTCGCTGTTAACACTGAAACTGAAACAAACTATAGGATGTTGGAAAGGACATGGCACAATGAATTTGAAATATTATGTGCAAATCAAAGTCACTAAGTTTCTGAAACATTGATTTAATACCAAATGCTATATGGAAAATAGTGGGAGGCCTACACTTCATACAGCTGAACAGGAAGGAATTAACACATCCTTTTTGCAGTATATTGTGACAATAAAGATCAGTTTAACTATGTCAAACTTTCTGACCCAAAAATTCTTTTCCATGTTGAATAAAATTCTATACTGAGATATATGTGGATCTTAGAATAAATTTTCTAGTTATAGCTATGTAACTCAGAGATAGAGAACTGCCTAGCCAGTAAGAGGCCTGGATTAATCTGTACCACCTTAAAGAAAGGAAGAAAATAAAAAGGATGAAGGAGGAAAGAATGCAAGAAATGAAGGTAGAAAAAAGTATCGTATAATATTATATTAAAAATTGGAAAGAAGAGAATTGGTAAAAAGAAAATGACAAAGATTCCAAGAGATGGGGCTGGCATTAAATGATATTATGGTTGGATATTTAACATCATAAGCTAATAATTATTACATATTATTCTTAAATTACTTAAAAATCTATGGTAATTTTACCAAGCAGAGAGAAAATGTAATCTAGTCTAGAAATAAGTATTTAGAGAAAGTCTCTATTAATGTTTAGTGGGCATGGGTATTACATAGATGAAAATGCTGCCCATTTCTGGATATTACACATATAGAAACATATGTCTGATATGTTAGTTATATAACAAAATGTGCTAGACACACAATTGGATATCAATATGTATTTCAGACAAAATAAATCAATCTGTACTCCTGGAATATTTTTTAAAAACTTACAGATTTTGTCATGTTACAAGATATGAGTACATATTGTACAATAAATGTATAATAAATATATGATTAAATATTCAAAGAAGATACATCACTTGGGATTTATGTTATCTACCTTGGTCATTATTTTTTGTGCTTTGATTTTTTAAAGAAGTAATAATTTAAACAATCACATTTTTATAGCATGTGAGCAGCCAGCAGCTCAAGGGATTATTAGAAGTACCTGTGTCTAGAGGAATAAATATGTGGGGTACATAACCTGTCATGAGACAGCCGAGGAACTGTCAGGGAGAAGGTAGGAGCAGATTAACCCAGTCATCTCCAAGTGCTGGACAGCACTAGAGGGTGGAAGTTGCGGGGGATTTGACCCCGGGCCAACCCCGGGGACTTGCTGTACCCTCTTAGCCCACTACACCTCTAAGACCTCAGTACCCTCTCTCCACTTTGCGTTTATGAGCAACATGACCCTGAGCATGTCACGTGTAGGGTCTCTGACCCTCATTTTCCTCACCTTCCAAACTGAACAGCAATATTGATCTCATGTAATCATGGTGAGGTTCAAATGGGGAGCAAATATATAATTGTTCAGTGCTATGCATTATCTCCTATTTGTTTCCCAAAATACTGCAAAGCACTCCTAGTTTAGCTGTTTGTATCATTTCACTTATTATCTTAATAATAGGATATACCTAGAATTTTGGTCTTTAGATACCTAGTTCATATTTTATTTAAAAATATTTTTTTACTAATTTATTTGTAAGAAATATAGGTAGAGAGAAAAAGGAAGAAAGAGAGAAAGAGAGAGAACTGAATGGGTGTGCAAGGACCTTTTGCCATTGCAAATAAGTATAGATGCATCTATATAGGTATTGGAGAATAGAAATCCTCAGTTGGGGCTTTTTTTTTTAAAGCACCTTTAAGAGCCAGAGCCTCAGAGGCCCCCACCACCTCAGCACTGAAGCAGACCAAAAATGAACCCAACGTGGCTCAGGGAAATTTTGCAGAAGAGGGGGTGGAAAGAATGTCAGAGTCACATGTTAGGTCATGATATGCAGAGGCATTTATCGTATCAATAACTGTGGACTAACTCCACAATGCACGACCCATTTACATCAACAAGGAAGGTCCATTGGGAGGGGGTAGATCATGGATGAGCCTAAACAATGGTACCAAACTGCCTGTATTTGCTGAAAAGAAGACTAATAAATTAAATTTAAAAAAAAAAAGCACCTTTAATCGCTGAACCATCTCCCCAGACCCATTTCATCTTTTCATTGCCGAGGTGATGCTGGCTTAGAATGAATCTACATATTTTCATAGGACAGGACATGGTAGTTTTCCAATTGCCAACTAGTGCACAACATATAACCACAAACATATTATCTTAAAGTTATACTTTAATTATGTTCATGAGTTCCAGAACTCAAAAGTTCATTAAATATAAGGAGGAAATGCATTTTCTCAAGGTCCCCGATGACTGGGCTGACAAAACTCAAATGTCTATGAGGAACAGCAGTGGACTAGAATCCAATGGAAGCTACTCATCTATTTTTTTTTTCCACATGGGATAATGGGAATGTCTTGAAGGTTGGGCCTATCTGGGGCTGTTGGCTGACCATTTATGCATAGCCACTTCACATTAAGAATCCCACAGTACAGTGGTGAGCATTTAGAGAGACAGTGTTGCAGGAGAGCCACATGGAAGATGGACCACCTGTTAGCACCTCACCCTGGAGGCCTCTCAGTCTCAGTAATGTAGTCGGTGATTATAGGGTCATCACTAAGGCTAGTGCAGATCAATAACAGGGACAGCACACTCCACTTTTGATGGGGGAATGAAAATGGTCACAAGACAGAAAAGCAACTGGAAGGGCAGATTCGGTTATACATCTCTTTGGATATTCACCCTTGCCCTGCAAAACAAATGGATGATATACACAGCAAAGCTTTACTCCCATGGAACAGAGAGTTAAACTAGGAGAGTCTTGTAGTGCTTTCGGCCAAAGAGTTGGGGATAAAATGGAATGTCTACATTTTTCAGAAAGGAGACATTTTCCCCTGGGCTGGCCATGTTTTACTAAAGGTCAAATGAGGAATTGGTTTAGACTGCTATAATAACATTTTCAGATGCATTTTCAGAAAATGTATCTAATGTTTATTGTCTTTGTATTAGCAAATGTTAGACTCCAGTGGAGTAACAACAAAGGGAGATAAATAAAAATAAAAAAATAATTAAATATCCCAAATGTTATCACCCAGATGATCTAACCACTGTATTTCCTCTGTTACATAATTACATTTTATGTTCATATCTAAAAAGTTAGTAAAATTGCTTTGTACTTTTGTATGCTTAATTTATAATCTTACATCATGAACACATCAGAATGACTTTTTGAATTTCTACTTTTGTTTATTAATATTTATTCATTTCTTCTTTCATTGAGTCAGAGCCTCAGATTGAGTCAGGCAGGATTTTATTTCTCCATCCTTCAGCTTCAAGCTCTTAAGTGCTATCATTAAAGTTGTATATCTCTTTTCTAATTAAAAAAAATCAAAAACATTTTTATTTATTTTCAAGGACAGTGAGAGGAGAGAGGAAAATAGAGAAAATGGGTACACTGGGGATCTCTTGCTACTGCAAATAAGCTCCAGAGACATACACCACTTTGTGCATCTGGCTTTCCATAGTTCCTGGGGAATCAAACCCAGGCCATCAGGCTTTGCAGGAAAGTGCCTTAACAACTGAAGAATCTAACTAGCCCATACATTTTTAATTTTTAAAATAAAGCATACTTATTCTTAGGACTTGAATATTATGCAATAACATGCCTAATGTGAATGAGGTCCTTGGTAAATCCTCAGCAAGATAAAATGCACACATATTTATTTATTTTTATTACACACAGTAGAATTGACAGCAAATTCTGCAAGTTTGTAGAAGCCTCTGTAAGTGGATTTCTCTTTGTATTCTACTCTGTGCACTTTTAACTTAACAATGCATCATGGAGAAGTTTGCATGTCAGTAAATATAGATTTATGTCACTGTATTTTAATAGTCTCATGAAACTCTGTTTTAGAAATAGGTCATCATTTTTAATGCCTTCTATAAATGTAACTCAATTATTTCTACTTTCTGAAATTGTAACGATCATGTTTAATTGTATTTCAGATGCTTTTCACCATAAAGATCAGTTTTAAAAATTCAGCTTGTATCCCAGGAATATGGCAGAAACTTCTTGCCAGGGAATTCAGATAAGGCAGCTCAGAATCCAAATATTTCTTCTTCCCTTTGTGATTCTATGGCTATAGTTAAAGAGTTCACCATTTCTCAGCCACAGTCAATATTTGAGGCATGAGAACATGTGTGGTTAACTCTGCACAAAGTGCCTGGCATGGCACCTCACCCTTAGTGAGTACCCCTCGACAAGTGTCAATTATAGCCAAAACATCACCAAGAAGACATGTGTGAATATCTGTGGCTTGGCTCCAGGTGCTGTGAACAACTGTTTGTTGTGTGTTTAGAAGACATGGAACATTTTAGCAGTTACTGTCCTCTTCCCATGGCTGACACCATTTGTATTCCTTAGATGGCTAAGGGTCAGAATTTTTTTTTTTTTTCATTCCTGAACCACATATTTTTCTATCTGCTGCAGTTTGGGGCAATCTAAAAATGCAATATCGCTGTCACCTGCTTGAGAAAGACACGGAGCCTGAATAATTTAACATGTCACCACCATCCATCATGATAGCAGGAGCAGAAGATGGAGTATGGAAGGTGTGCCTATCAGAGGCTGACAGAGCAGAACAGTAGACTGGGGAGCCCAAGCAGAGAGGCTGGACTTGCATAGAAGAGCAATGAGTTAACCCTCTTAGACCAAGTCAGGACCATGCATCCTGTCTCTAGCCTTTTCCTTAAGATGACTTTCATGGTAGTTGCATGTCCTCATTTGTCCCAGAAGAAAACTTAGTGTCAATCCCCAATTGATCACCAGATATCTATGTTGTCATGGGAAACTTCTGAATATCTCCATTCCTTAATCAGGAAAGGTGATGAAGTTAGAAGAGCATGCCCACAGAATATCAAGTACTTCCCCAGACAGTAAACTGGAATAGTTCAAGAGTATGTGTTTGTTTATGACTTTATTCCCACTGCCTAGTGCAGTGTCTGTTAGAGGGACAACTTAAAACATGGTCTTTGGATTAATAAACAAATGAATAAGTGATATTCCTGGCATTATTTGAGGTATCCTGTAGGTTCAGGGAAACTGAATTTTCACACTCTGTGTCCTCAAACACTGGGCAGAGGTACAGGTGGTCCAAATGTTTGGCCCTTTTCAAGGCAGTCTTGTCACACTTCCACTCTTTGTCCCACCTATATCCTCTCTTCTCATGTTTTCCATTCTGTGGATCTGTCACCAGTCAAGTGATACTACAAGGAGAATAGAGTGCTTCATTGGCTTTTACATTTTTTAATTTAAAATAAATTATTAGTTATTTTCAAAAGGATAATTCAATAAAATTTCACATATTTACAAGGTTGTGTAAACGTCACCTCTATCCATCACCTCCAAAGGAGACCTGTACTCATTAACAGTCAACTGCCTATTTCTCACCTCTCTCTTCACTACTATGGCAAGCATGGGTCTACCTTCTATTTTTGTGAATCTTTCTTTCCTAAGTTTGTATACATTCATATGAAACATCTAGAGAGACGCATCACATTGTATGTGGCCCTTTATGCCTGGCTTCTCGTACTTAGTACATAGTACTATAATGTCCATATTTCTTTCATGGCTGTGCAATATTTCGTGTAGATATGGCATAGTTTTTTGTTCATTCATCCATTGATATTTATTGTTTCTACCTTTTAGCTTTGTAGAAAGTACTGCTATGAATATTCATGTACAAGCATTTAATATTTGTTTGAATAAGCTATCTTTAGTTCTCTTGACTATATACCTGAGTGGAATTTTTATTTTTATTTTTTTTTATTTATTTTTTCATTTTGTAGTGAGTGAATACATTCAAGTTGCTGCCATTGTTAGCCTCCTACTTGTCCTCCCCCTCCACTGGGACCTTCCTTGTTGGGGAATTTGGGTTGTGCATTATGGGGCCTGAGTTGAATTTTTAAGTTATTTGGAAATTAAAGAACTGCCAAAATGTTTTCAACACTGGCTATCTCATCTCCATTCCCACCAGTAATATATGTGTCCCTTCCAATCTTTCCATTTCCTCAATAATATTTCACATTATTTTCTTATGGCCAGCCTAGCAGGTATGACCTTATATCAGTGACTTTGATTTGCATTTCACTAATAACTAATAACCTTGAGTAAGTTGTTTTTATTAGTTTTTGAGAACACGGGAATTGAGTTGTTCAAAAGCCAGGCTCAAGTTTGAGTTCTTCCATTTGTAATTTGCACAGTCTTAAGTAACCAGCACTGGGATTCTGGACATTGTTTTTTCTGTCACTAAAATGTGAATGACTCTTGCCTGTCAGACCTCTCGTAATATGCAGATTGGGCATCCAGTGTAAAGCTGAAAGGCCTGGTCTTATGGCACTGTGTTGCATCCCTAGGGTCAGACCACTTAGGACAGAGGTCAGGGGTTTGAGGAGCAAAGACCAAAGCCACTGACACAGCAGAGAGAATACAGGTCAGGAGCTGGCGGAGAAAAGACTGAAGGTCACTGATCCCAGTAGAGATTGCCTCTTATTTTCTCCAGTCCGTCTCTGGTTAACTGTAAGTACCGAGCAATCCTGGGTGATTGATGGTTCCATTTTACTACATTAAATCACCAATTTTCTATTAAAATGGTAGCAGTAGGCACCCTTTAGCATCTATCTGAATCACCTCCAAGTCAGTTCATAATTGTCCTCTGCCCTCTTCTGATTATATGGATGCTCAGAGGCTGTATGCTTTGGGTGGCTGCCATTGCTCTAGGCTATCACAATGAAGGAGCGAGTATTAGCACTTTCTCTCCTCCAATTACAGTCACACAAAGTGACTCAGGGAGGAAGGTACCCTTGTTCTTGTTTTTGGTTTCTGTGATAACTGTTCACACCAGCATAAAATTTTCTTCATACTGACCATGTGAGCTGAAAGTGATTTTTCATCCTTTAAACATGAGTTGAGAGGGGTTAGAAGCCTAGCCCAAGTCCATATAGCTAATGATTAAATATAGTATTAGAATTCATGCCTGATGTCCATAGCCTACTGTCTTTCTAAAGACGTGCACTACTCTCATGGCTCATGGATTAAACCAATATCTAAACCAAGTAGATTTGAAGGAGAGACTAGTAGATGTCACTGTTTAATGGAATCCTAGTTTCACTCTCTTTTATACAAGTTACCTTTACAAAATTAGAACTTTGGAGATTGGGGACAATACTCAGTGTACCCATTTTCATGCAATATACGCATGGCCACATTAGTACCTTAGTTTGGATCCTCAAGGCACCACACATATGTAATCCCAGAAGAGGCAGGTGGAGAGAGGGGCATCCTTGGGCTTATTGGATAGCTAGTCTAGCTGAATTTATAGTATCCATGTTCAGTGAGAGACCCTGTCCAAAAATGTAAGGCATAGAGTGGCTAACATCTGATGTTGACCTCTGGTCTGTCTATACACACACACACACACACACACACACACACACACACACATAGTCTGTGATTTACCTTTCTTATGTGTCCAGATTCTGTCCACAGAATTTGCTATACAAGTGCTTCCCAAATTGTGTCCTTTATGTGGTTAGACCATGAAATATGGGCTGTCTATATGGAGATATGCTAGATACATGAAATGAATGCTATGTTTTGACTCATGATGAAAAATATATAAAATATTTCAACAATAACTTTATATTAGATGCATGTTAATAAAGTATTTTTAGTATATTTGCTGAACCATAATTTATCCTAAAATTAATTTGATCAAATTATTCTTTTCATGTGGTTACTAGCACACTTAAGTTTATGGATGTTTCTCGCATTACATTTCTTTGGATAGGCTGGCATCTGGCTGGGCTTCACTTTCCATTCTTAAAATTGTTACTTAGTTCTTAGGAGATGAAATTAAGAGTCAGAAGAGGTATGACTGAAGCATACCTGGCCTTTGTGATAGCTTTGGCCGCATGGTTTCTGTGTGGTTGGGTTATGGTAGGAGGGACAAGTACATTTTTCAGTACTGTTGCTGGGATGAGTTAATGTGTAATACCATATTGTAGGTAGAGGACTTGCACTTGGAATTTCTGCAAACTACTTGATATTTCAAATTTCAACCAAGAAATTACCGATTAAATCCTTTCATGAATTTGATTTTTCCATTTTCATTTAATCTTTATTTATTTCCCCCCTCAGGTGGAACTTTTGAACACGAAATGGTAGGCATGGTGCTTGATTCAAAAGGTACAAAGGTTTACAGGGCAGAGTAGCCTCCTTCTAGTTCCATTCTTCAGCCATTTAATTCTCTCCCCAGGACAAACACTATTAACAGATTCTCAAGCCTCTTCCTGGAGGTAAACTATTATGTTCCACTAAATAAGAATCTCTCAAATTCAAAGTTTTCTTTCTTCTGCCCACCCACTCACACTCACTGTAGTTTAAAGCTCTGTTATTCTTGTTTCCACTCTGGAGAAAAGAGCCTAATCAATGTTTTCATCGTCCTCTATCAACATCTTAACTATTTTTGAAAATTAAAAATATTAGGAGCAATACCAGGTGTGGTATCATACACTGCAATCCCAGCACTTGAGGGGGGCATGGGAAGATAGATCAAGAGTTAAGGCATGACCAGTTAACATAATAAGACCATCTCTCAAAAACTCTACAATTAGTAAGTAAATATAAAAAATAAAACCTGAAAACATAAAGGTTAAATATGAGAATTTCCTATTTTCTCCCTTCAGAATTAATTCTTATTAGTAACTTGGCTTTGTTCCTTCTATTCTTTTTTCTTTATTGTTTTGGTAAACAGCTATAGCATAAAAATTCATTGTCTTACTTCCCACTGCATTCCTTTGTAGTACTTCTCATATGCATTCTGTTTCCCTATATGGCCCCTCTAGGCCCTTCTTCCCTCTCAGGTGACTACTGGCCTCCAGGCTGCTCCCTCTAGGTCCTTTCTTCCTCTGTCTTCCAAGTGATCAGTGGCCTCCAGGCTGCTCCTTCTTTACCAATACACATTCCCTTCCCTAGGTGTCCACAGAGCACCCTTCCTGATTTACAAGGATAATGAACTCGTTTTCTTACCTCTGTGACATTCAAAGTAAAGCTCAGTTCCCATCCTCATTTGGGCTCCAAGCCTTTCATTGTGTGGTGTAAGAATATCTTACCCTGATAGTCCTGGGTTTGATGTGGTCTCCAACTGCCAGGGATGCCAAACAGTGGCCTTTCCATTTTACACCACTGAAGTCCATTTATCCTTCAATCCCTGAATTAAATCTTCATTTCTCCATAAAGCCTTCGCGTTTGCCTTGGTAAAATAAATTGCTCTTCCCTTATTCCTGGCATAGCATTGTGTGGAAACATAAGCCATGAATTAAGTTTAAGGCTCCTAAGGATCCCATTTGTCCCCCTGACTAGCTTATGATACCCTGGTTGGTAAGGATTGAGTCACATTTATCTTTATGTCTCCTGTGTCTGGCTTTGTGCCTGGCATATCATAAACCCACGATTGAAATGTATGTGAAGTTAAGTTGTCCAGATTCTTTTTTTTTTTTCCTTTAGAGTTAGTCTTATCATACATAACAAAAGTTGCTTTTCATTATATAGTACACACTGTGGACCTGACATTCTACATATATTTGTTTTCATCTTCAAAGCAATCCCACAAGCTTATGACTCATTGTCCTTCTTTTAGAGAGGAAAACACACGCAAGCACGCACGCACGCACACACAAACACAGCAGTAGGCTACCTTCTAAGGAGCTGCCTAACTGCGGTTAGAACCCAGAGCCTCCTCACTGCAAACCTCATTCCATTCCTTTAGTCACTAGGGGTTGACAGAAGTCTAAGGATGGGGCTGCTGGTCTTCTGGGTGGCTTAGAGATTTAAAAAGCGTTTGGAGACCAGCAAGACTGGCTGATAGACGGTCCTTCTCTGCAGGAGGAATCGGCTTTGGAAGAAGCAAGGGCGCGTCAGGCTCAGAGGCCGATGATGAAGCACAGCTGACGTTCTACACGGAGCAGCACCGCAGTCGCCGCCGCAGCAAAGGTGAGAGTCCTGGGGAAGCTTCCAGTGCTGGAGTTTGCAGTTGCAAAGCCCGGGGAGATTTCTTGATCAACCCAAGTATAAATCATCTTCATCCTGGTTAACACTGAACTTGGCATCCTTTGGTCTGACCAGACTAGTGACTTTCAGTGCTTCCCTTTTCTGTCCCATTCTTTATTTCTGTTCTATCCAACATCATTCCTCAAACAACTTAGTGACTTTTTTTTTTTCTTAAATTTATGCATTCTTGAAATTCAGCATGGAAACTGAAATAACACGTCATACTGAAAGGAAAACAGTGCTAAAGAAAATTATTCAGACTCAAGTTAATTCAGTGCAGGGTAACCCAGTGCCATTTGTGGTTATATAGTTCTTAGCAGGAGCTGTCAGTTTAACTCAGTGATTCCTAGCTGCAAAAGTACAAAGGGAAATAAACTCAAAATTGAAATGCACAGGTTCTGTGGGATGGATCTAATATTTGCTCAGGAAAATTTAGTTACCTGAATCTGAAAGTCTTCCAATTGTTCACTGTAAAGAAGACATTATGGAGATAGTCTTAATGGTGTTACTATTTGTCACGTCAATGTAAGTTGCTATCAGAGTGCTAGAACAGGAATGCATAAAGAATTACATTGTGATGACTTGATATGCTATGTTAAAACATAGATTCTTCATTTCTGAGTATTTCATAGGAGTAGAAAATTAGCAAGTGTGAAGTTTCAATGGCAGAAGAGAGCCTGGGGTGCAAACACATATTCCTTGTTAGGAATTGAAGCAGACTTGTGGCCTTGACCTACCAACTGAAAGGAGAGTCATCTGTCACACATGAAGGCAGTGAAGCATAGCCTCACAGTCTCCTCACATTAACTGTGATTATGAGAAGTAATGACTGGTTGTTAATAATAATTTGTGAATGGGTCAGGATGTCTGGCCCTCCAAACTCAGCAGAGAAGAGGGCTAAAGCTGTGCCTGGGGCAGGAAGGAGGATTATTCCTGACAAATCATTCTGTAAGTTCTCTGCTTGATCATGATGGACCCCCTAATGGCATCCATCACATTGCTTTTGCTGAGCTCACCTTATTCTTCAGCAAATTATTTACTTTATCTCATCTGTATAGTGGTCCCTGCAAGTGTCTTCTAAGGTTTGGGATGGACTTTGATTAGACTACATAGAAATTTGTCCCACACTTTGTGTACACTAAGGACAAAATGAGGCAGTCATTAATGTCAGTTCCGTTCTCATTTTTGCATGCCCTGTCTCCTTACTATTGGTAATCTTCATGTGTTGTGTCAAGACCCCTGACCAGGAGCCAAGACCCCCTACACCCAGGAGTCACCCAGAGAACTGCCACAGAAGCCAAGACACTCGAATGTAAAAGCAACAGGTTTCTTTATTGCAAGCCTAGGCCTGGGCTCCGTCCACACAGTCCAGCACAGCAGTAGTGAGGGAGAGAGCCCCGACCCTCAGAGGAAAGGGGTTTATAAAGGGAAGGTTACATCATATTGTGACTTTTAAAATGATTGGTTCTAAGAGGGCACGCACGGGAATTTCAGAGAGGGTGCACGTGGGAACTCCAGCCTACTTGTCTTAGGAAGTAACTTGTTTGCAGAACCTATTGCAAGAGCTGTTTGTAGAATTTATCTTTTGCAAGAGGACAGAGCCTCCGTGGCCAGGTATCTCTGGAATGTCCTTGAAGTGTAGGCTTCCCAGGAATCAAAGTGGGAGGTGGGGGGGGGGGCGCTATAGCTAAGCAAGCATGGATACAGAAGCAAAAATAGCACATTAGTCAGCTAGTTCCTCATCTGAGTCAAAATGGCTGTCTGATTTTAGATGGCAGCACCACTGTCCATCCACTAAGCGAGGTCACAGAAGCCAGATGCAGCACGTTACTTCTCCTTGGTCTCTCACATGGAAAAAGTTCTGTGTGGGGAGTGTTTCCATTTTCACATTACCTGGGAAGGGGGATACTCAGCCTCTGCAGCCCTTAGAATCCTGGGGCCTGCCTCTCATTCCTTCCCATACCTCAGCTTTCTGGAATCCATTGCATTGGAGATTTACAGATGGTGATTGATGATTTTTGACAAGTCTTCTCCCTCTCCCTGTCCCACAACCAGAATTAGGGCCAGGAAATTTGGTCAGTCTCCTCAGTAGGACTGAGCTATTTACAGCAAATTGGAAAAGCATCCATCACCAAGCATGTCCTCAATAAATTGGACTTAAACCTAAAAAAAGAAAAGCAAAAGCAAGCCACAGGGCTTTAGATAAACAATTTGGCCCAGTGCCCCCAGGCAGTCTACCAGATCTGGCTGTGTTTCCAGGACAGTGGGAATAATAGGCCTGTGACATCCCCTCCCTCATTTATGGCCATGTGACAATGCAATGCCAAACTTGCTCACTTCATCTACCCTCTGCTTGATCCTCACTCATGACACAGTGTCCTTCCTCCATCCTGGTTTCTGCCACATCCTTCTCTTCCATGTCAGGAACTTGTACTAACTTACTTACTTGCTCTTTTATTTTTGTTTCTTTTTTTCATTGTTCATTCCATCTCCAACTCATGCTGGCATCTCTTTATTCCATCTTTTCTTTAGCTGTCTTCTGTTCTCTCTTCTCATTCTCTTATTTCCCCCTCATCTTCATCATTTTCTGCTCTCTAAGTCTTTCCTAGTTGGTTTTTCTGTTCATGCCTCTCTCATTCTATGAATGCCACCAATATTTCTTTATCAGTGACCACAGGACTGTGATCTTCTATGCACTATAGGCAAACACTAAGTGAAAAACTCACCCTTGATGAGCTGTGCTATGTCAAAATGTGAAGCTATGTGACAGTGTCAAGTCCTGGAGTGAGGGAGACATAGCAAGGAAGCTCCACATACATCATTATCTTTTCTGTGTCCCAGCCAGCATGGCTCATGTATGAGGAGGTGGGGAAGAAAAAAGATAAAAACAGAGGGAAAGCAAATATGCTGCTGAGAACAGCTATCTAACACCTTTTCAGGCTCAATATTAACTCATTGTGCCTTCTTAAATTATAACTAAGAATAGATCTGAGCTATCTTTCCTAAACCCATGTGCAGGTGGGCACGAACCAAGGCGTTTGATGACTACCATCTTTGAAGGGCTCAGAAGACAGTGAGGCCTGTGGAGTCATCCAAGGGCAGTGGGAGCAGTGGTTTATGGCTCTTGTGTACATACCCCTGAATGTGACATTGGCCAGGTGACTTCCTATCTCTAAGCCTCACTTTGTTAGCCTCTAATTGAAGGTTGACAAGGACTGCTTAAGAACAACTCAGCTACTACTGGTTAAGTTCTTCAAGTGATTGACACTAGGCTGCTCCATGTTACGAAAAATATTAGAAGACAGAAAACTGGAGTGTAGCCAGGTGTTGAAGTAAGATCATTAGTTACCTGAGTTTTGAGTAAAGAGTGTGATGGAGGAACAATAGTAAATATAGGAGGTTTTCCTAGTATATTTAGAGCTGGAAACTGACCTAGGGCTTAGACAGGGTTTTGATACATCTCAATGATTTTCCATGAGCCAAGTTTCAATAGTCTCATCCCTAAAGGGAAGCATGGCCCAACAGTGGGCCTAAAGGGTTATTGTGAAGGTTAAAGAGATAACGATGATCCCCTTTATACCTCAATTCCATGAGCATTTTCTCTTCTACTCGTCTGCTGCCATTATGCCATTCTGCCATCCTGCCACCTACCTCCTTTGCTTAGAATTTTCCAAACACCCTTTATCAATTCTCTTGGTGGGATGGATCTTGGCTCTCCTTCATTTTCTTTGCCATCTGTAAAATAAAACAGATTTTCTGACCAAGAATGAGAGCAGCTTGGTTAAAGGGGGTATGCAAAGTTATTTGAAAGATTTTTGGTATATAAGCCTGCTCTTCTCCAGAGAGCAGTGGGGATGTCTCCCTGAAGGCTGAGTTTCTTGACTATGGGAATGTGACCTGGTTTCCAGTACCGGCTATGACTTCTGTCCCACTGAGTGGGCCACATGTCCAATCAGAGAACAGTTGACTACCCATAGAGGCTGCATGCCCCTATTGCACAAGTGTGTACTTCTTGTTCAGCTAATGGATTTCATAGTCTGCAGAGTCCCCTGCTCATTCATGCTGTTGGTGACTGTTTTCCTCCTGCAGCTCCCATATGACTCTCCAGCACTTTGAGGGCTAGCCTGGAGGGAGCTGTTTTCTCTTTTGGTTCCAGCATGGTATTCCAATATCCTGTGACTGTAGCCTATGGTGTCTTCAGCAATAAGGTCTTAAATTTTAGCTCTGGAATATAATCAAGTGTTTTGACAACAACCCGCATTGTTTTGGGAACCTCTAGGGTCTCCCTGACCAACAGCTCACTATGAGGAGCAACTCAATTTTGGGCCTGGGATTTACAGATCTGAGTCAATGGTTTTAAGGTTAAGCTTTTTCCATCTGCTATCCAAACTGTTACCCCTTCCCCTTTATTGGTGGTAATATAGACTGTTTATAAAATGCTAGCCAGAAGGAGGGTTTCATTGGAACTTATTCACATTATCTTAAATTTTGTGTAATTTCCTCCCCACCAGTTTCGTAACCCACTGGACATATCCCAGGGTTCTTTTTCTCTCCTGTACCCAGACTTCTTATCATTACTTCTGGTTCCATCTTGACAGAGCTTTCATGCAAGTTCTGTCCTGGAATGCCTTGCTTTGCTCTGATGCCTGCCACACTGACATCTCCACTTAAGTGGCATCTTGAGCAAAGCTGTCCCACACCCCAATGAGTTTCCATTTTATGTCAAGTCAGATTCTGTGAAATAAAGAAGATCTTTCCACTTTATAGACATCATCACCACAATATTTTGACATTTATTTATATGTTCTGTGGGAAAGATTGTGTCCGACAAGAAATTGAAAACTTCCTAAAGATAGAGAGATGGCAACCAACTTTCTACCCACAATGTCAGACATAGGGAAGGACCACAGCTGACACTGGATCACAAGTTTTGAATAAATGAATAATGGAAAATGAATAAAAGAAATGGCACAGTGTTAACGTAATTTTAGGATGATTGTTGCTTTCTTTTCTGACTCTTGTTTTTACCCACTCCACTATTTACTATAAAAGGATCTCTTCAACTCTTCCTTATCTTTCCTTCTGCTATGAGTAGGGTGGAGGCCTCAGCTACCCCCATTTTCCAACTCTAGGCCATCAGAGAAGGCCATGCTTGGGAGTGGTGGGAGGGTCTGAGTGTCAGTGTTGAAAAACTTGGTTCTGCACTGGTTCTTACAATACAGTGGGGATGTGAGTTATTCTGGAGGGATGT